>NC_135063.1:4545454-4848484 GCF_051401765.1 Calliopsis andreniformis
AAGTCTCGACCAAATCACTCTATGTTGTCAGGACCACGTGGGCCAAATCGTTCGATGGTCGATCGACGTCGAAGACAGCTTCACCGACCGATCAGATCCAGCACGATGCGAACAACCCCTAAAGCTTCGGTACATTCCAGCAAAACCACACATAGTATAGGACGATCGTTAGAGATTGCTGACAATCACATCGATAGTGGTCAGCTCGAGCCCATCCAGCCAGCAGAAGCCTTTGAAGAGGGAGCTATTCATATCGAACCCATCTATAGAGTGACAAAGAACAAGAACATCGTGGAGTCGCTGATTGGTGTTCTACGACGACTGGTCAATCCAGCGAAGTCAGTGGGCCCCCTCGTGGGTCCGTTTAACTTCCCTGGAGTTGGTGACAAGGTTTACATCAGGCTTCTGGAGCCAGTCGAATCAGACCATCTGTTGATACGACTGGTTACTCACCTGCCTGCCTCAGAGATCGATGCTACGTTGGATCACAGTGCTCTTCCACCCAGTGATCTGATCAGCCATGCGAAGATTCCCTCGATCGGTCATGAATCTATCGCTCTGTCTAACGCAGTTTCAAGTAGTTTGTCCTCTGCTTCCCACATCGGTCATGAATCCATCGGCCTGTCTAACGCAGTTTCAAGTAGCTTGTCCTCTGCTTCGCACGCCGGCCTCAAACCGAGTTTGACTTCATCAGATAGTTTGCTATCTAGTAGCAATCATTTGGCGCATGTATCCAATCCGAGCTCCTTTAACGAAGGGTTACTCAAGAATCCATTTTCAAAGACGTATAGATTGAACCTTAAGAATGGTAAACTCGACAGCGTTCACAGTGCCAGTCGATATCGTACAGTGAGTAGTCCACTAACAACGCAGAATGAGCATGTCGACTGGAGCGAGTTCTCTAAATTGATGGAACAGAAGAATATTAGTCAGAATCCCTTCGATCAGACCTATCAGTTCCACTCGTCGCTGAATGATTTTAGCAAGGACAATCCATTGAGTTTTGGTGCACAGGAACCTTTGAGTTTCGCTAATATTTCGAGTTTTGAGTCTTCCGCGCACGATGGATCAATTCTTCCTCAGAGAGAGCCACTGTCGAGTGGATATTCAATTCAAAATGGTGCTTTTCAGTCTCCTGAAGACCAGCCGCGATACAGCCTTGAGTTTACGAGTAAGAAGATGAGGTATCTCAATTTGGATGGCAGCGTGGAGACTCCTGGGGAGACAGCGAATAGCGGAGGGTTGAAAGCTGTGGGGCAGGGTCCCGTGTTTCCTAAAGTGGTGAGGTCTGTCAGTCCATATTGGGAACCGATTAAGAGGTCCTCAGAGTCGAGGGGAGTTACTGACTCATCGACAAAAGTCAAAAGAAATCACCGAAACGACGACGAATTTTCGGGAACGCATAGGAGATCGAATGGCGAATGTTCCAAGTGTTCAAGCCAGGAGAATGAGAGGAAAAGTGAGCGGCGGGTCGAGACGAGTGTAAATAATTCTACAGCGATGCCGATGCAAACACAGACTACTATGAAGTCGACGCTTCAATTGCTACAGATGCAGAAACAGATCGATTCGTTAAGGAGAAATTTGACGTGGCCGAGGAACGTTTGAGTTCGTATCTGAGTTTGTCATCATTAGTTCTGTCATGCTTTCCATTTTGTTAATTATTGTTAGACTTTGACTGACAACGAAGCTACCTCGGTGCTTCGTTCGTCTTTTTTTGTTGTGTCGTTTATGTTTAGTTGTAGGGAACTAGATTATATTCTGTTATTGTAAGTATTGTTTTACGTTTTTGCAATACTCTATAGAAATACAAGTTGCCAAGGGAAAATGAGAGCTTCTTAGAGAGGAGTCAAATATCAAGGAGCAAATAAACATTTAATAGCATAATCTGATTTAGGATTATTAATGATTCTATTAAAGGGATCTTTAATTATCTTGAGTCAGTGAAAGCCGTGGTATCTCTTAATTTCAGTTGAAAGCAATTATGTACTATTACGATTGCAGCGAAAACAATTACTATGTTATACACGATTTCAATTAAAAGGAATTATGTACAAAGTATATTTACAGATCAAAAGTTTGAAATCTCTCGTTAAATAAATTTAAATAGCTGTGAACAATAATTGTATTTATGTTTTTATTTTTCATCGATATGATTATTGATGAAAATTGACAATTTTTAACGTTGGTTGGCAGTGTAGACTCAAGATAATAATCTCAAATAGAACTCCAAGAATCCTGCACAGTCTTCACTATCCTTTTCTGTGACTACTTTTCCAAGTAAAATCTGATCTCGCCTTAAGCTCTATTTGGAAAAACCGAGAAGAGCAAAAGTCAATATCAAATGCAGTAGCGTTGAGCATCAGAAAAACATTCATTTTCTAGAACCCACTTCGACATAAGAGGCAACTAAATTATTCACAAGATGAGCAGCTCATTTAGTGCGTAATCTCTTACTTCTACTTTCCTCGATTTTCTTTCAGGCCCCTCTTCCCTTGTGCAATTAATGATTCATTCCTACGCGTAAACAAACAACCAGTTTTTCCTCTTTTGCTTTCCATTTCACGGACAATTTTCAGTGTTAATTAACCGCGATCACGATCCAATTAAACAGTCCAACGTGAAACGCGTAGTGGAATCGGTAAAACTGCATTTCAGTGACGATAGATCATCGATCTGCCATTTGTGACCTGTTGATGAATAATAATAGAAAGTGATCACTACCTAATTCCGATATAGTTGGACGATGAATTAACTATTGCAAGAGCCGGTTGGCAGATCTTGCTTCTTGAAACCACTTTCCTTGCTCGTGTCAATGTCAACTGTGCTACCATTTATGTATTTACCAGTTCCCGATGGAAGGTACATGTCTTCAGGTTCGTTTCCATCAAAGGGCTTTATGAATGTCTAATTCGTTATGTTGTGACATCGTTGATTATTATAAAAAGAGAAGATTGTCAGGTAATTATATTACGAATTGAATTCCTGTTCTTTTAATTAAACATACTTTTCCTTATCCGTGTACTCATCTATCAAGTATCGACTTCAACTAGATTCACGATTCACTGCATTTCACCCAAAGGAAGTGCAGGTGCAGCAGTTCCTGCTATTTCCTGAATGCAGTCAGTTCTTCGACCGCTTCCGAGCGATTTAGAAACGCTCCGGCTGTCAGCAATGTTTTTGCGATCTGATCTAAAATGAAATCTGTCTCGTTTACCATCGTTATTTGCATTTTTATAGTTCTTCGGCGGTGCTTTAAGTTGGGTGGTTCGTTGCTTTCACACGGAGCAGTTAAGTGTAATCTTTAGATGTTTGTATTAATTTTAAGATTGCCTTTGATTTTATTAAAATGACACGTGGAGATCGAAATACTTACAAGAAGTAATTTATGTGAGATTCCTCAAAGGAAATGATATGAAGTTTGCTGTTCAATTAGCTATTTTCAATTTTTAATAGCTAACGAAACATTTGCACCGATTTTGGAAAAGAGTAGCGCAAAACTGAAGATGTTTTTACAATAAATATAACTCAGTAATCACGTGCACGTAATAATCCAATTATTTCGGATTCTAAAATCTTATGTAAATTAAATTAGATAGAAATGCAAGTAATGGAGACTAAAAATGCTTCTGCCACGGCTGCATGGTTCTAAGCATAAATCGCATTGAAATATGGTGAAAATGTAAAAAAGTGAAAATGCACTCGTCAGATGTGATCAGAATAGCGAGATCTTTTGTGGGAGAAGTTTCTTGGAACACTTTATAAGGCGATTCGCCTCGGTAATTTCAGCTGCACGTATATAAACGTAAGGTTTGTTGCGACACGCGCAGAAACAATCCATTTCTCGAGTGTGAACACCTCAGAAGTCAACACCCTCGTTTCTGACGCGATTCGACGTCACGTCACACTTTCGATATTCTATTTTTCAACATGAAAGTGACGTTTTTGGTACGTGACTTCGCTTAAATGTTATCAAACTTAATTACAATTTTATTCATTAATGCAATACTTACAAAAACCAATATTTTCTTCTTGTTCTTTTCATTGTAGTACGCTATCACGTTACTAGTGTTTCTCGTGCTGCTACAACAACCTATAGAATCGTAAGTATTTATCTTTATAGTACTTGCTGATGGTATATAGTTATTAACAGGATTCTTCTTTTGATCACAGAAAAAAAGTGACCATCCATATACCCTATCGAGTGAAGAAAGTGAAACACACCCACACTGTTTACAAAATCGTTCCACACTATCCTGACGTCAACCATGAGAAAAAAGACTCGGATGAAGACGACAATGACGATCGTTAGAAATTAGTAGATTATATAAACCACTACCTAGAAAATAGTCAATACGTTGTACAAATTTAGAAATATGTTTCATCGTAGATAACTTCATTAGAAGTAGATATATATATTTTTAGCTAGTAGAATTAATCAAACATAGTGTATGCGATTTCTAATATTAAGTACTATACTAGTTAATTATCTTATATCTGCGTAGACAGTAGATCAAAATTGTAATCTGTAGCAACAAGACAGAGATTGCTTTAATTAATTACTACATTCTCATTCTTTAAAATAGGATTATCAAAATAGATAAAATAATTTTCTTTGAATGCCTGTTGATAAAAAATAAAAAAGATGCAAGCAAATACTGTTTAATGAAATTAAATACCTACTTCCTAATACGAAGTTCGTATTATGGTTGGTAGTTCCAGTTTCACTTAAACTTTCCCATTTATGTATTTTTTGCATTCATCAACTTATAAAAATATTAAATCAATGAAAGAAGTGGCTGAAACAGGAAATTATGCTAGTATACGAGCATAACTGTCGACAACTGTTTTCTGAACGATAGGTTTCAATTTCCGCGCGACAATGAACTTCAATCTCCTCGCGTTTTCTCACAGCATATCGTCTATTCGCGGATTGGCGGAGGAAGCACGTCTCACTGGAACGGTGAAAGTGCTTGATCAGTCGTAAAACACGGTGGGATTTGATTCGGCACTTTCGTGGTTTGATGACGATCGTTATAACAAAGACAGATAAACGACAATAGAGGTCGAATATAAAGGAGAAGCATCTTTCTCGATGTCAGACGATGTTGAACTGCTCTTGGTAGAGTTTGCCATTTGCCATCTTACCTCCTACTGATATTTCCGTTTCAAACCATGGTAACAGTAGTCAATAGTCACAGTTGAATTGGATCAAAGCTTTTGTGTAATCTTCATGGATCTGTATAAAGTGAAATATTTGTTGATAGAACAATTTTGCAAAATCGAATATTAAATTGATTGAACAGTGTCTTGTGCATACTTTAATACTCTTCAAATAACTCAAATACTTTCAGTAAACTTTTTTAATAATTACATTAACTCGGAAAAAAGATAATCGGTGTTTAATATTTTCCAAGGTACTAACTCAAACATTCTATTTCTTTTTAGAGGATCTTTAACTACCTTTTCCTCGTCCTACTAAGTGAAATCGCGAACCACGGAAGTAACGGAGGACAGTAAGTGTTCCATTAAACGGTAGTCAAAGATCTTATTCGTAGAACGTGCAGCATCTAATAAACCTGGCGAGCACTTCACGCTTTCTCCAACGAGAACGATCCTCGATCACCGACTGCCACGCGATGCACTCTCGTTTTCATTTCCCATAGCTGAACAGCTCTTCTTTTTTTTGCAGTATGCACATCAGGATCTACGTGCCAGACATTGTCGACCACCACGTACACACGAAGACTGTCTACTTGCATTTGCACAAGCCACCCCAAAAAAAACCGAAGAAAACTCATCACAAGCAATACCATCAGGCTAACTGGAGTTCGTGGAGCAGCTATGGTCACCATCACGGCTACAAGGATGAGCATAACAAATACGAGCACTCTGATGGTGAAGGCGATCATGGTAATCGTGAGAACTTAGATCTGAAGCACCTTGGAGAACAGAAGATACCAGAGAATTCTCAGAAGTACTTTCCCTTGCAAGACTATCACAAGGATTCCTACTTTCCTCAGCAGTATGAGGATAACAATTTGGAGCAGGATCCTGAGGATCGTGAGGGTGGTAAGAACAGATACTACGCTGTACACGAGGATGTGAAAGATATTCCACCAAATGCTGAGGCTTTCTCTTACAAGTACGAGGAGGGGTACAGGAAGGGTCTGCATTCGGAATCAGGACACGTTCACGCGGATCAGTCGAGTAAATTTCACGAGGACCAACATGAAGAACAGGATGATATGGAGAACGATGGACTTAAGGATAATTTCGATGGGAAAACTGATGCTGGGAGATACCTGGTGGACGATGTTGAGTATGAGAATACTAGGGACAAGAGGGAGGGACGTCGCAGAATTCGGAGGGTCCACGGAGTGTAGATTTTATGGAAAATTTGTCGTTAGGTGTACAATTTTGTGTATATAAATAGTTTAATAGGAGTAGAAGAATGTGTTAAGTGTTTGTAAAGTTGATCCACGTTTCTATAAAGAGTTATAAATCGAAAGGAAGTTGAAAGAGCGAGTTTCAGGTACACACGCAATTTATTCAACTTTTCCTTACGATAAGGAGAAACATACACATTAAACTATTTTTGTTGCGATACGTAAACAAGTACAAACAACAATACAGTGATTTAACAATAGTAAATAAAAACAAATTAACAAATAATCGAGTAACAGTATTTACATATCAGTGATGCGTCAACAGATAACGATAGACTAGGACGAGAGGTAAGAGATGGGATGATTAAGTGTCGATGTGTCTAGGTATGTTTGCAGCACTCCCCGAGAGCACACCAGTCAGAGTGAGGGAACATTTATCTGCCTAAAATAATTTCTCTAAAATGAAGCTAAGAATGTCGTGCAGGGGATGGGGGTGCTGATTGGCCCTTTGAAACTCGATGATATGTTTCACACTTCACTGTCGTTAAATGCAAGTTTCAACTTGTGAAAATGAAATATTTTCTATAAAGGATGCAATTCGTAAATCTTCATCCTCCTTTCTCGAGCAAAATTAGTTAAATCGTCGAATTTATTCCCAGTGTTTAATTTTCTACTCCGATCTAAGAATAAAAAATTAAACTCTCTCTATATCTATTACTATGTTCAATCTATATTTAAAATACTTAGTATAAATGCTTCAAAAATTAATAATAGCCTCGCAAGACTGAAAGAAACTGTCAACAGGGAGTGTGAAACATCATTACGCTTCAATTAACCTATTAATTTATCTTCGCAAAGGGGACTACCCATATATTCCTCCTAACATCGACGAGATTAAGTCACTTAATGACCACCCCAGTCTTCGTGACCACCTCCGAATCCACCGCCACCTCCGAAGCCCCCACCTCCGCTGAGTTCATGTCCTCCAATGTCGCCACCTCCGAAGCTACCACCTCCGAGGCCACCACCTCCATACTCGATGTGGCCACCGCCGCCGCCACCACCACCGCTGCTGTACTCGATGTGGCCGCCTCCGAAATCACCGCCACCACCACCGAAATCGTGGCCACCACCTCCGAAATCACCACCTCCTAAGCCACCTCCATGTCCACCGAGATCGATAGGGTGACCGACGGTGTAGCCTAGGACTTCATATTTATCTCCGCCACCATCCTTGTGGTGAATGTGTTTGGTGATCGTATGAGTGTGGTGGATGGTCTTGATCTTGTAGGGCACGTGGATCACAACATGGTCGCTGGAAAAGATTGAGGGATTCATTTGGAGTAATCTTAAGTTACATTTTTCCTGTGTGCAAGGGCGTTTGTGAGAAATTGCTTTAGTCTTGT
Source organism: Calliopsis andreniformis (assembly GCF_051401765.1). NCBI lineage: Eukaryota > Metazoa > Arthropoda > Insecta > Hymenoptera > Andrenidae > Calliopsis > Calliopsis andreniformis. The sequence goes on from NC_135063.1 coordinate 4,553,250, forward strand.
GAGATACGTACTATTAGATATACAATTTACGATTCATTTAATTACTAATAACGTTAACTGATCGACTCAAACTAGTTGACACGTATCGAATCAGGGTAATATCGTTTTTTTTTTCAATTTTAAGAGTTTCTAGTTATTTCGAATGGCACTTGAACATTTAAAAAAGGAACGCACGTTTGCTGGGATATGAATTAAAATAAAATCTAAACAAACGGCTACCGAATAGAAACGGTAGTAGACTTTTAACTTTCATGCACGATCAAAACAGATAGTTATGCGTGTAACGAGTTGAAAGACTGTTCTCGAGACGGTTAAACGGCGAAAAATAAATGATCACGAAATACACGACCATCAATAGAGTCGTTTATCGTCACTTTCGATGAAGGCCGACGAAAATCGTTGCAATAAATTATCTATAAGAGGTCCGCGGAGAAAGTTACACTTCTGTCGCGTTCCGCAAGATAAGACACGGTTTGTTGAGCTCACAAATCAGTTCGCCGTTTCCGCTAAAATATAAGCGATCAGCCATAAGAACCAAATATTCTACTGTTTAAAGGAAAAGGAAAACTTACTGTCCACCACCGCTATGTCCTGCAAAGACCACGTTGAGCAACAAGGCAACCAGAAAAAGGGCGGGCTGAAAAAAGTATTTTATTTAAATAACTGGTCTAAATAAAAAATAAAATTGAATAGAAAAGTATTTTTAATCATTTTTCTCATGGACGAATACACGAATTTATTCAGAATCCCAAAGCAATTACATTGGGAACCAGTTCCACCTCCTTTTTTAAATAAAATCGCAGAAATTTCATAAAAATGGTGAACTTCAATCGAACTAAATTTGCAGACATTTATGACGCTTTGATTACAAAAAACTCACAAATTTACTCAAAATTCTCAAGAGGCCTCTATAAAATTGAGCTTAGAATTTCTAAACCTTAAAATGGTCCCCAAAACGTTTAAATTATCTAGAACCAATTTTGTAACTTCTTTCTTCACAGAATTCTAAAAAATTCCTTCAATATCTTAAAGAAAACTACCTCCAATTAATCACTGTCCCTTTTCTTCACAAGGGATGCAAAGATTCACTCATAGTCGCCCGAAAATTCACAAATCGCACATAAGGTCTTAGCAGAGAAATATCCACGGGAAAGCAACCCCGAACCCCGTGGAATCCAGCGGACTTACCGCGAGCTTGATCATCGTGCAGCGTGTCCGAGGGCTCCCTAGATCGCGGAAAACGCCAGCAGTAGACTGGATCGTGTGGAAACGGGAGGACCGAACTACCGGTTCCTCCTCGCGATACAGTTGGCGGTTTAAGCCGCGGTTTTGATCTGCTGTCCGTTGTGCACACGCCTGCCGCTTTTATACACGTACGTGATTGGAGTCGGATAAGAATGAAAGGGAATCTTTTGCATCGGGGTGCTGGTGCACGTGAAAGGAGACGGCTAATAGAGAAGACGTGGCAAAAAGTGGAGGACCAGGTGGTGGCTACGTCCCCCTCCATTGCTCCTGCTCTACCCTTCACCTCGATCGGTTGTTTTGTTCCTTTCCTCTTTTTCCCTCTTGGCCGCGACGCGCACCGTAATTCTCCTGGCTGTGGTCTTTTTAATGAAAGCTAGGTGAATGGCCAAGATCAAGATCAGCCTCGTAATACGAGGTGGGTGCTCTCGCGGTCGGATCGTTTCACTCGCATCCATCGTCCACTGGGAACGACGAGCAGATCTATGCTTCTGGGCACCTTGTCGCTTTTTGCCTCTGGGTTCAATCACGAACATGTAAACGGAACAGGAACGGTGGAAGAAGTTACGTGGATCGTACAAGGTGTTCGATAACAGGTGTCAGAAATTTTATCGGCTGATCCTAGATGTTAAAATACGACGAATATGAAGATGGATAAAATAGCGTTTTAGGATTCATTTTTGAGTTATTAATTGTTGAAAAAATGTCTAAAATACGCGTGAACTGTGTGTGATTCGAGAATAATTCTACTGACTTCACTGTGTTTGACCTGACTAGTGGACGTCGGGAATAAAATTAAGTCCTAACAATTTAATAACTCTGAAATGAAGCCCGAAAGTAATTTTGTCATTTTTTATTTTCGTCCTATTTTGACCTATACAATCACGCCTTAAGATTTCTGACACTTGTTGACGAATATCTTGTATACACGTTTTTCCGTGATTGGTGCGACTTTGGAGTTACTACTTTGTGATGAAGGGTGCTTTTGGAGAGGGAGCTTTTGAGTTTAGTTTGAAACGTTCTTTGAAAGATTCTTCTGGAGAATCTTTTTAGATGGTTCTATTGAGTTTTATTGGGTTCTATTATTTAGAGTGATGTTTGTTATGAGGAACTGTGGATTGAGCCCTTTAGATAGTTTTTAGTTCACTTTGAACCCCGTGTACTGGGTTCTCAGGATTAAATGATGTTTTACGCTGCGTAAATGAGTGCAATGAAAAGCAAAAGGAACTTGATTCGACATAGGTACAGTTTTCACTATTCTATGCCCATATATTTTAATACCTATAAATTTCACTGAATATTATTGGTAATCTTCAAGAACAAAGAGTAATTTTCGTTAATTAGATACATCGATTAGTACTTTTGCTTTGCATATTGATTTACGGAGGGTACACTCGATCGAGTCTGGGGAATGCAACTTGCCAGGTAAACGAACTGTCTGATATCATAATGTAATTACCGCTTGCAATAATTTCTACTCATTACCGGGCATGTTTCATTCGATGCGCAAGGATAAACCGCCTCGCGGGAATCTTATCGCCCGTAGATGAGACGAATCTCATGTGGATCTCAATTAAAATCATAGCCTGGCGTGTCAATAATCTTCACCGCCGCGCCGCTCTGTTGAAAGTGGAAATAATACATATGCTCGAACAGTGATCAAACTCCCTGAAATTCTCGTGCTAATCACTGAAAATGCGTAATAAGCGTACATGATTATCGCGATGATCCTGTAATTAAAATCGAGCTTATTTACATAACGCGAGGAGAGTTTTTAGGAGAGTTTGCAGTGATGTTTCGCGCTTGATGGAACACAAAAAGGACATGCTCCAGAAAGTTTTCAGAAGCATTTAAACGCCTACTCGAGTTCTAATGAAAGTGACTTAATTTTTCTGCCTACTCCCTTCCTCGATATCCTGCGAGCCTCCTGTCGCATATAAGCTCCAACGTTACTCGTTAGAACCGATTTCGCACGAGACCGCCTGTTACCGGCATTTCAGCGTGTAAGTTCAATTTTGCTTCAACTTTCTAACGTACATATGGAGATTCAAGGGTTATAGAAATACAGCTAGTCAAATGAACGCAATCTCAGTTATTACTGGAATTTGCAACACATGGAGAAGAATTTTTAAGGAATTTGTAAGGAGAAAGGTGGTGCTGGTAATTTCTATATAGGCGTTAAAGAGCCTCGGTATTGGAATACTGCATTGCTTCTTCTTTAGAAGAATTCCATGCCTCTATTAACAAAAGATATCATCGTAAGCTTTCAAGAGAAATTAAGCTCCTGGCCTCGCGTGATAGGTGTTAGCTGTTATTCTAATCTTTCACAGATATTTTTGAAAAATTCTCTCTTTCCAGGTAATTCGTCTTTCATTCAATTGTCGCTCAGAATAATTGACACAGTTTGATTTTAACAGCCTCTGTGGTGCAAAGAATCAGTATGGAAAGAAATGTAGTTTCTTCTTGGCGGTGGCATTTCACCAACGCCTCTCCGATATATTCCCTTTCACGAAACCGAACCGCTGGTCGATCGTCTTGGATGATCCAGAAGAGGATCCATAGAAATCGTAGTGTCTACGTGCCGTAAATCGATCCGTCTGCGTGTTCTAGAGATCGCGTGCGTGAACTTTGCCAGACGATAGGAGAAAGGGAAACCGATCTCCTCCCTAGGTACGTAAAACGTAAAGCCTGACCAAACTGTAACGCGCATTCCAACGGGAGCCCGAGCGAAAACACAAAACGACCAGCAGGATTTTATCCTTTTCCTTGCGGACCGAGGAGCCGTGACAGTGAACTCTCTACCAGAGGAATTTCGTTTCAATAGGATAGGATAGATCTATAGGATATTTATAGGATAACTATGGATCGTAAATCGATGGATATTGATCCTAGGGAACAATTTCGATTTTTGGACAAACGTGAGTAAGCCTGAATAAATGTTTATTTTTTCATATAGGTATTATTTTTATTATTTGACTGCTTCCATAAAGTACTATATGTACTGAAGTATTTTCAGTTACTTAAGTACAATTCAAGTGATTTTAAGTGCAACTTAAAGAGTGTCTCACTTTTAGTGATAGAAACCAGTTAAGGAGTATATTTGTTAATAATTTTGTGTGAAGAGTCAGTGTAACTTATACAAAAACTAATATACTAATGAAAAGCACTAACCAAGTCACAAATTTTAGTAATTGATTTGCTACAAATATCTTACGAATTTTGATTTGTGAATCGCTAAGTAAAGCGAGTTGAAATAAAGAAAAACCAACATTCTCGTCTGATATTTTGACTTTTTCCCCCTGTCATTTGGTTTCCTCCTTAGTGTAACAAATTTCGTTTAGTTTTATTTTAAGGAACTTCTCATGAAGGAAGGACATTATATACCACGTGAAAACCGGATACTCGTTTTTCCGTCTTCAGGAAGAACGTTTATCGTTCGTTTTTCATTTTTAAGATATTATTAATGATAGATATTTACAAAAATTAGATTAGATTAGATATTTATAAAAAAATCCAAGTAGAAAGTAGCGAAGTAATAGAACTACTCTGAAGACCTTGCTCTTCAACCTACCTCAAGTATTTGTAGTAACTATTATACTCTGATTTCAATGTAGTCTTTCACTTCGTCGGAATTAGCGCGCGTGAAGATCAATGCCAATCACGTAACGACGTTGTCTCACTGCATGTACTTTCTGAATAATACATCACATGCTACCATTGAAGATGACGTTTAACAACTTACTATCGATCTCTATGAATTTTCTTGTGGAATCATTCCAATTTTTATATTCTGTGAAGTAAACTTCGCGCGTATAATCATTAAATATACACAGAATAATGAGGAAAATGTTTGCAGAAAATTTACAAAAAAATACGAATATCAAAGTACGATGTTGAAAAGGAAATTCGAAGTTATGATGAGTGTTATTATAAACACACACTTCACAAAGAATTTCCCATCGTATGATTTTATAAGATCGAATCATTTCCACGTTCATGTCGATTCCCACGTTTATACAAATCCGCGTCCGTGGTGAAAAAAGCGAAGGCACCACGGGGCGAGCCGCACTTTCAACGTGCTCGCTTTCACCCGTCGACGATCGCTTTTTTTCCGTCCAAATACACTTCGAAAATCATGCATTTAAGGAGTGAATGACTTTCGAACGCGCATTCTTTTTTCATCAGGAGGCACACGAGATCTGGTAAGAAAGTTCATCGCGTGAATGAGCTAATTGACGTTAAGCTACGCTTTTTAAACTAACGACACCTCCCCGTGCATGAATGCGTAGGTATATGTGGACCGTGACAGCAGCGAATGCGAAACTAAGTACATCCCTATAAAAAATGAAGTATTCATTTAAAATCAGATCGTATTTGTTGGGTGAAAAATGAGACAATGTTTTGCTGAGTCATCTTCCTAAGAAAACTAAGGATTCTTTTCGTTTTTACTTTCTAAAGCTACCAGTAAGGAATAAGAAATTTATAGTAGAACATTTGAAATGTAGGAAACGGAGTCATTTTAGATGAATTGCAAATACTGTAAGGTCAAACACAAACTTAAGACTCATTACTGTTATTATTATTATTTCGAAGTTGCTGTCTTTAATAAGTGTCACCGTCAACTCATTTAAGTCGATATGGATGGAGCTGGCTAATCAACTTTCTTCTAAAGGCAGTGTTGTAGGTACTGCAGGTAACAGGGTGTTATTACACAAGGAAGAATTATTCACGTCACTTAAAACTAAGTACCTAGAGATGCTCTACCGTCAGTCATTTTCGTCACGCTGTCTTTCCTGTTTTATATCCGTATATTAAAGCCACAGAATCGAAAATGAGTGACTTCACAGGTTGAGAAAGTGTGATATAATGCGTGTAACTTGAGGGATAATTTATTTGACAATGACTATTATGAAATTATATAATTTCTGTTACCACAAACGACGGAAAGACTAGTTTTCATACTTCAAATGGTAATAGTAATAGTAAAAGTACTTGCATATGCATACTAAGAATGAGAAAGTCCCCAATCGGGGTGGAATCTTCTTTCATTTTAAAAGAAGAAGTCATGGTAAATGTTTCGCATCTGTCAACCACTTATTTTGTATCGAAATCAAAACACAAACAGACTAAACATTCTCTACAAAAGACAATTTAAATTACAATTTTAAATTACAATTTCGTCCCTAAAAATAAATTTACACGAAATACCATCTTCTTTTGTATCACCCAAAAAGAAACTTCAACCCTCAGAAAAAATGTATACGACAATCCTTAGACGTCGACAAAAATATTACATTGATCTTTCCTCATTAGGGTAAAGTACCCAATAAATGACACCATGAGCGAAATCTAGAAAACTATTTGCTTTCAAGAAATCCATGTCATAATACGTAAGTAGTACATATTGTATAGTAATATCGTCACTATAGTCAATTCTTATAAATTTCAAACTAGAACCTGAATTTTAAGTCGGATTCATAAAAAGTATCGATGACTAGGTCAGTGCCTATTACCAAGTGCTTCGTTCTACCTCCAAAAACTGTCTCGAAGTCAGTCGAGCGATTAGGCCCAGCAAGCCTAGCATAGCTGAGCGCCCATAGATCGTTGAAATGTAGAACGTCGATCTCGTTCTTGTTGGTCGCGTTTTGGAAAGCAACGACGGGGCACGCCCGGCGTTAGACGATGCACGCGCGTTAACGACGCGACGGTGAGTGCAGAACGACCGAAGAAAGCGTCGATTTCCCCCGAAACAAAAATATACGGCGACTAGATGTGCTGCTCTCCGTTTCGTATCTGCACGCCAACGTCCATCCGATACCCACACCCAACCATTTCCATCGTCCCGGAGATTTCAGCAGGCGCGATCTCTTTCCAGGACTCTAGGACGTCGGTGGGAGGCGGTTGGGCCTGGCCAGCCTCGATTATGCTCTTTTTAACTTGTATAAAAGAGTAGAGACCTGGACAGACCTCCCGCAATTTATCTGCACCGGTTGGAGCATACGGAGCACCCAGAAGTAACTCTGCTCCGTCAGAGGCTGAGGAGGCGAGACAGGTTCCACGGCGCCCACTGTGTGCCGTCTAAAGAGGATTAACCACTTCCTGCTATTCGAGGCTTAGGGACTGCTGAAATTGAAGCGAGGATTTGGCGACATGCAGTATTCGGTGAGCTTTGGTTCATTTGTTAATAGAATTATTTGGGCTTTGGGCTTTTATTGTATGAAAGAGAAGATGGTTCTCCAGGGCTAAATTGTAGATTTCTGGGGAGTAAATACTTTTGTATAGTGACGTTTAACAAGGATTATGAGTAGAATTCATTTTGTTTAAACAAATAGTCTGACTTAACAGAAAGGGGTGAGATCATTCATTGATGCTTCCTACTGTGCATAACGCTTGCTATTTAGATATCAATGACTTAATGTACAAACGTTGTATGTATTATAAATATTTTTTATATTATAAAATCTCAGACTTGACCAAAAGTAGACATATAACGTTTATGCATTAGGCCATCAATATATATAGATTTTTATTCCTGAGTAAATATAGAAATTTACATATTTTTAATACTTTCGTCTAATTTACCATTAATATCTGCAGGTATTTTGTATTCTGATGCTGGCGATCAGCGAGCCACTACTCACCTTCGCGTAAGTATACTTTCATAGTTTCGTTAACAACTTTTATCGTATTATTTATTATTGTAATAATTGTTTCGATTTTTCTGCAGTAACAAGGTAGTAGTGGTGATCCCACAACCAATAAAGCGCAGCCATTCACCTTCTTGGCGTCCAGGTGTCCTACGTTTCAGGAAATCGCCCCATGCCAACGATTTCCATCATCGTAAATACCACGCTCCTTATTACAGCAAGAAGCCCTTGTATTCGAGTGCACCATTCCCTCATGGAGGAGATGACTTTGATAAAGGCTACGAAAGCGTGAATCATGTGCATATACCTCACGGAAAGGACATCAGCCACGCCGTGTCCTTTGGCAAAGGATACATTCCCTATGATAATATTAAAAGCACCTTGTCTGTTGATCATGAGAGGTAATTACCAATTCTAAAGCTCAGTACATAACATGCAATAGAGACATTTTTATTTGACATACTTTTCTATATAGATTTGAATTACATTGCAATTTGTAATACTACTATTATAGTTTCAGCAGGTTTCAGATACTTTTACAATATACACTATCGTGCATAAGTATTCGAGCACTCATGTTATTGGAAGTGTATGAAATACCTACATTTTTTTATTTATACTAACTGCTATCAAATGTTATTCTCATTAGTATTTGTATAAATTATGTCATGAAATTTTACTTGTTGTACTTTACACATTCCAATAATGTGGAAGTGTCCAAATACTTATGCACGATCGTGTAGTTACTCGTTTAGAGATACGAAATAATTCGCAAATAATCACTAATTTAAAATAATCACTAATTTAAATCAAAGCATTTGTGCATTACCGTGCAGAAGTATTTGGACACTTTCAAAGTATTAGAAACGCATAAAATATACTTCAAGTAAAATTTTCTGGTATACGTCTGGTTTTAGACCTTATTTCAGACAAGTATTGTATAACATTTACAAATAGCGATTGAGAATATTTGATATGAAATAGTATAAATAAAGAAGTGTATTTCATACATTTACAATAAAGTAAAAGTATCCAAATACTTATGCACGGTAGAGTATGTATATTTATAATTCGTAAAAACTTAAAAAGTAGCTTAAAATGAGTTAGTCGGACCACCGATGGCGCATTCTACTGTGCGTAATAGAATATGGAAATTCGCGGTAGTCACAGTTCAATCAGCATATTTCATTATACATACAGTATTTCCTCGAGATAGTCTCATGACTCATTGATAAGTCCATAGCAATGGACACGTTTCGGGAATCAGTTTAGATTCATGGCTATCCACTTTAACGTTATGAAACAATTTTTGCTACAAATAATTTCAAACTATAATGAATTAGCTACTTATCTTATACCAAGGAAATACTAACACCTTAAAAAAGTTTCAAAAACACAAACTCAATCTTCACTAAAAATATTAATTAATAAATCCACTACAGGTACCCAGAAACGCAGGAGCACAAGAGCTCAGAGTCAGACTATACATCGACGTCAACAAACTCCGAGTATCCTTCCTCAGGATACGAGACCTCCCACTCAGAGACATACTTCCCCAATCCAGAGAGCGCTCTCAATTACAACGAAAGAAGAAACGATATAAAAAAGCTTTACACATCCAGATCAATAGAGAAGGACCTGGCAGCGAATGTCGACTTGAGCTCAATCCTTAACCAAGGGAAGGTTCCTCTGTTTCTACTGCAGCAGAAAGCAACAGAACTCTATAAAGTACCCCCTCCGATCCAAGGCAACGTAGTTCTACCATCTGGCATTCCAGCAGCCACCATTGGGGGCAGCAAAGAGGGCATAGTCCTGAGAGACACCGTGTCCCTCGACGACTATCAGCAGAAGCTCAGCGAAATGACCAGATCCTGGCCTCAGTTTGGCGCGAATGGAGGAAGTGCAGTGGCTAGCAGTTTCCAGAACCAGCAGGTGATCAGTAGCTTCCCAGCTGGTCAGACTAGCAGTTTCACCGGTTCGATTAGCTGGCCGCTGAGCTTCGCGCAGCCGAAACAAGGCTACGCAGTGAAAGAAGACACGATGGAACCGCCGCACGACTTCAGAACCATGCCAATCCAGACCAGTCCTGTTCAGACGTTCCCTCTGCAGGTGAATGCGGCCATCACGCCCCTCGTACAAACTGTCCATGGATAGTCTGTAATTTAGATGATAGATTAGTTGCTTTCTGACATGCATGGAAAGGAGGGATCCATGCGCAATTTAGCGTTACAGGTTAGAGGAATGTACAAAATGTGGATTTTGTAGAAAGTTATCTGGCTTGAGAAATAGGGACAAAGATTGGTTAATTAATCGTTGGTTCCAGGTTTGTTTCGCTGCTGTGTACGGGGTACAAGCTTTGGTAGTCATCGTTTTTCGTGGAAACTTTGTTTTTGGGATAACAAATAATGCACAGTGGGTAATTAAAATTTGGTTGACTTGGAAGAAGTTTCGCTCTTTCAGGTTTAGTAATGCTCTTCTATTACCTGGAAAGGGGGGTTGTTAAGATATCTTGCGATTGCTATAATTGCCAAAGTTCTATGACAATGAAGTCAGAATTGTTTACTTAGAATACAAGAGCGTAAGCAAATTGAATGTGGCAGGGTACGCTCGATAGTGCAGTGTATTTAGCATAAGAGGCCTAACGTGTGCATTACACATCGGTGAAAGCTATTTTTTATCTATCAATTATAGCAAAAGGATAGAAAGACACTTTTCTTTGTAGAAAGTCATCTTGAAATTGTCGATTATGTGTTGCACGATCTTCTGATATCAAAGTTAGATTTAGGTCAGTTTCTTACTTGAAATAATTAGCTAATTTTTTTAACATCTTTTAGATTGTACATAGTGAAAAATAAGTAACAACGTATCAAAGATTTACATTCACTACACCTAGTACATTTACATTACTATCGCATCTAGTACACTTACATTAGTATTATATCTGTGTTCGATAAGGTATCATAGCTTTACAGAATCATGAAATCGTTAATAATATAATTCAACATCTATTTCACTCATTTTATCTTCGTCCATGTAAAAAAATGTCACAGTAAAACAAAAAAAAAGTGAAAAAACCAAATTCAGAAAATCATCAAAAATTAATTTAGATAAATTAAACAAGCAAGTATAAACCTTCTCCCCATAAAACTCCCCTATTTTATCTGAAACCTGCAAATTACATAAACTAAGAACCCGATCCGAACCTCATCTATTCGCTATTTAAAAAAACGTGAAATTCCAGTAGAAATATTGCAGCATTTATCCACCCATGATTCAGTGATATGTTAACGCTAAAGTAATAAAGATAAGCAAATACTCGTAGTAGTCGTACATGCAGGAAACGCGATGCTTGGATCGCCGCTGCACGGTCCACCGAGTATCACAAATGAAGCGATTGCTGAAGCAAGAACAAAGCCAGCATCGAATGCCATGGTCGCAGGATCACATCTTCCCCGTTTACTTTCACTCTGAAGGTCCGATGACCGGCTGAACGTTTGAAAGTCGTGAAAGTTGCTCTGTCGCGGGGAGACGCGATCTTCTCCATCTTTTCACGCTCACCGCCCTCGCCTCGTCTGTCGGCAGTCTGAGAAGACAGCTTATTAACAGCTGCGCGTTTGAAACTGGAAGGTCAACGAACAATGATACTAGCATCTCATAATGTTCCTGAGAATTTCCTGTGGAATTTTGCGGAATAACTTATGAAGTATGGAAAGCAGTTCTACTTACACTTAAGAGATTCTCTAAATTAGTTTCCTTGGTCTATCGAAAATCTCAGGGATTATAGAAATTCGTGAAATTCTTGATTTCTGAGAAATCAAACTTTGATTTTGTAGAAATTCGTGAAATTCTTGATTTCGTAAAAATCAAAATTTTGTTTGTAGAAATTCGTGAAATATTCCTTTTATTCAGAATTTGAAATCAGGTTCACTGAAGTTAGTCGATTCTTAGCTGGAGTCGATAAGAATATCGAGTGAAATTCAGTAAAGACCATTAAGGTATTCCAAGTAGAGAACTAGATCTTGATAACAGCAAAGAATTGTTACTTTTGTTACATCGTAAGCTTTCTCACGCTGTGAGTTGATTCCTGAAAGGAAAGGTGTTCGCGGAATAAAAAGCTGGATAGAACAGGTTATTCTATAAAGATGTCACGATTATTTACTGAACTAGACAAATTCTATACAATGATCTAGACTGGCAAAAAAAGTAAATATGGCTCAATAGAAAAGAAAGAAGGACCAGTCATAGCAATTCTCTCTTAAAATGACTACAATTAAAATGCAATTAGTGTTCAAGATTCTCTCGTTCTTTCAAATTCCTATTTATGCTAAATCTGATATGAGTAAGCGAGGACTCTTATCAAGATGTTCATGGGACTTGACAATCCATTACCACGTAATGGAATGAATAAAATTTGAGTTTACTGTAATTTGGTAAATTACAGTAAGAATACCCAGTACTCCTCGCAAAAATTAACCATGAGGAAAAAACTCTCACCAATGCTAGCAATAATGCTAGCTAGCTGATTGCGATCAGCCCACTGCAATTTTTGCCACCAGTGCATCACAGGAGAGAACTTTAATATGTGTTATTTGCAGTCCAATCGTATCGTTGCTACGATTGCTTTGCTTTTCATGGGAAAGCAGAGTTTTTTTCTGAAGGATTTATATACCGAAGATCTCGAGTTTCTATTCAAAGGTCAAGAGGCAGCTCAGATGCAACTTGTTAATTCCGCCACGCGAAGCATCGAAAGTGTATTCAGTTAATCGTCGCGCTCCTGCCTCTTGCGATTAAACTAACATTCAATTAATTAACGTTTCGTGCTGTAAAAATCTTGGTTCGAAATTGCATCGATTGAGGGGCTACTCTAATCGAGAACTTAAAAAAGATCGGTTTCTTTTATTTCATTTTTCTTTAAACTATATGTCCACAGTATTACAATTTTACTTCGCCGACTGACTTCAAATTTAGACAAAATCTTCAGCAGACATATCCGTATCGCATGAATCTCGAATTTTAAAAAATATTGTTTCTTTCATATTTTTTTCATGCGTTATTAATTAAAAATAAAATGAAAGAGTCAGTATTTAAATTAAAAAGCGCTGCAATTCTTTTATTTATTGAAATATCTAATTTTCAGAGGTTCACACAATAATCACATACATATTCAACAAGATGCCGTTTAATTAATGGAACGAACGTAATCACACATATCAGCAGCACACTTGTTTAAAAAATATATTTATTATAATAAATGTAACTCACGTAATTCTTCCTATTTTCGCTTTAAAAAAACAACTTATATATTTCAAATGTTAATAAATATTTTTATTGAAACTGACATAAAAAAGTGTCAAAAATTCCTAAAAAAGTTAAAAAAGAATTGCATATTAAACCAGAATATCACCTTAAAAATTGAAAATTTCAAAAAAAATCATGGGTAATTAATTTGTCACCCATTGACAGTAGATACTAACACCTTCTAAAAGTCTCATCTCCTTAAATTCTTATTTTAACGTAAGGGTTAAATATGACTATTTCTAAACACACGTGATGGCTAGTTTTCCAAAAATAATAAAAAATTTCTATACTATAAATTGACAAGCCCCTTACATTATCATAAAATTTTCATTATTCCAAGAAGAGCCAGCTAAAGAGTGAAAGATCGCAAACGAAAGGCAGAGGGTAGCCAGAGGTAAGACTTAAAGTACCTTGGGATACGAAAATGGAAGTGAAAGGGCATGCAAGTCACTTCGTGCAGTCTCTCACGAAACTTCGATCTCTCCACTCTCCTTCGTACATCCTCGTCGATCTTCACTCCCCCTCGTTCTCTTTTCTACCATCACTTTTTCGTATCGCCACTTTCTATTTCGTTTCCCGTTTTCAACAGCCTTGCTACCAGTGTCGCTTATACTCCCGCATTAAAAGGATGAACATGTATTAGCGAGCGTGGCTAATTGCTCAAGAAGGAAGCTCTCGTACGCGTAATCGTATCGTGCCAGCAAAATTATCAGCATTCTGAGTAGCCTGACGACGTGTGACTGACTTTGTAGACTTTCTACTTTTAAATACAGATGTTTGCTTTTAGCATCATGAAGGAATTATGGTCTACAAATTGCTATGAAGTCGAAATACTTTTATTTATTTACGCTAACTGCCACATGTACTCTACAAATGGAGCATGCCTAGCAGGCGATAATGAAGACATTACTACATTTACCTGCTGATTCTGAAACTTTCATCATCAGTCTTTGTAATCGTATTATAATCTATTGATAATAAGTATGTAGTGCTCTACATATCTACATACTGTATGAAGTAAAGTAGTCCAAGGTTGTTCCCAAGAATTCCATGTTATTTGAAGTGCCATAAAGTCACGCAATGTACAGCAAGATTATTTGATGTCGTGTAAAGATGAAGTTATTTCATGCTTTGAATGCAAAAGAATTCAGTTAAGTAAACAAGCATAGAATTCTATTGAGATTTCTTCCGTATTACCTAACAAATGCACCATAACTATTATTTATCTACTTTGCTGTTAATTTATTCTTGTAGTCTTATTGTAATAATAACGGACGTCAATCAGGTAAAAGTATATCATTAATTTACATCTCCCTATCAAAATACTTCAAGAATCTTCATTTTACTGTCAATTAGTTAAGAAAAAATTGTCGATATATTGCACACTAGCGCACGAACCAGTCATCAATTATCATACTGGTTTCAGTCCCAGAAAAGGATCCAATTTAATAGAGACATTGGAATCTTAACTCTCGTTATATCAAGCGACTTCACACGATCATTTACAGTGAAATTCAAGCTGGAGGAGGTTCTCGTACTTGCACAGGTGCGGTTCCGATACAGAATCGATATAATCTTACCATTGGATCGCTTTCTTTTCAGTGAGAGCAAACACAACCGGGCTGTTTCCCGATTAAAACCGAGGTGCCATTTGATCTCATGCGTTACCATTTTCCCTGACGGCTTCCTCATGATTTTTTCAACTAACAGATTCTTGGACAAATCTTAATGACGAGATCCTCCAAAGGTTGATCTCTGAGCATTTCTCAAGGTTCTCAGTTCATCTCTGAGTGACACCGTTCACTGATGCTAGCCAAACTAGTCGAACGTGTTTTTCCTTAACTATAGAATAGGTAAGTTTATATTCTACACACGTTTCGAAGTCATTGAGCAGAGACGGTCTAACTGACACAAAACTCGCGTTTCCTTCTGGAAGTCTATCAACAGGAAATCTAATTTTCTTGCCTTAAGGAGAAGTTAAGTAAGATGTATTGAGTCATAGGACAGGTAATGCTGTTTTTAAAGACCGATATTTTCTAGGAAAATAAAATACATCATAATCATTTGAATTTAATTACATTATACATTAAGTAGATACTTCTTACAGTGGTTATTTCCCATTTTTTTTACTTCTGCACTTTATAAATTTCTTACTCCCTAAAATAATAGGAAAGAATTTTGTATGCTAGTAAATTTGACATTAAATTATCTTGTCCTACCACTGTCTATTAGTTGTGGGTCATTGAACTTGGCAGGTTTGGACAGTTTTAATAATCGTATAAAATAACACAAGTAGATTGTGTCTCGAATAAAAAGCCATTGAAGCCTTACTTAGTTGCATCACGGTTGTATCACAAAAAGACTTAAAAGTATAGTCGTTGTTGGAACGATTTTTAATCGGAACAAACTGGTTGCTGGGGCATTTGAACTATTTACCTCGGGGACGTCTAAGCATGGATCTGGTTGAGGCCGATTACCCGAGATAATTGTACTTTTACTTTTCGACAGCAACGTGAACTTATGCAACGATCGCTTCCTGCATTTTCTTACGCCAAGAAAGGCACAAATTGTGCTGTAATTGTAACTGTATTGTTAGTTCTACACGTAATATTTCTTTCCTGAAATAAAAAGTTACGCGGAGCAAGAAAGGCTGGTTGATTAAACAGTAATTTTATTGGCAATAAGATTACGTTATGCGAAGTTGTATTTTCTATAAAAAAACGCTATGTTTGATTCTTAAATGTAAAAAAATTTAGTTATATATCGATATAAGTCCTGTCTGTGGCTACAAAGGAGCCAGTTAATGTTGTTCAAGCAACAAGTGAATTTCACAAAAGGGAAAACTGGAAAGGAGAGAATTTGATATTGCTCTCGCAAGCGTGTTCTATGAGGTCCATTAGTAACAGGAACAGACAAATTTACTACTGATCAAGTGCATCCATCGGTAACAAATGAGGCAAGAGAAAATGCACTCTACTGTACAGGGTGGTCAGAAAAAATTCATAATACAAACGTGTATCGAAATTTTACACTACGCAAAAAGTGGGATCGCAAAATTAATGGTACCTTTCGTTTAACATACCGGAAGAAACGAATTTTTAAATTTCGCAATGCTCGTCCAAAATTAATGCCTATCATGAATAAACTGCGGAAGTCTAGATTTCTTATTTTCATAAACACAATTAAAAAAATGGTACCTAATTAAAGATGTGTTTCACCTTCCAAACATTATAAAGTGTATTTAATTTTCAATATTTTTTACAATCTTGCATTATGCAAATTCTACAATTCTTTTGCCCATGGAGTTTTCCATAATTGTATAAAGATCCGTAGCGCAATCTAATGGTTGAATCTATGAACACTCTGTATAGAAATATCACGCACGTTGTCTTGCATTAATACTTTTTTCTCTCGAGCAAGTTGCCTCGTATGGAACCAAATATCAAACTCGATCGCGATGAATAGTATGCGCATTGCTAGAGCGATATTCTCCACATCATTTTATTCTGGAAATCAGGGAAAGCGCCTGCTCTCATACTCTGTCCACCGATTTATGCAACCTAGGAGGAAAGTAAATTGATGCATCGAATGGAGCGAGCATTGCCAACACAGTGACGTTCTCACACGGTACAGAATGAAAAGTGAAATGGAAAATGCGGGCTTTTGCACGGCGAACGTGGATGATATCTCTTGCCACGCGTTGAAATCACTGCCTCGTTTCGTCTGAAAAGGAAGAATCTCAAGCATGTATCTTTACATCTTCAAGTTTCTGCTACACAAAAATTTCTCATTTTTTATTGCTAATGATAACGGAGAAGTGAAACCAAGATTTACGGGTACAGAGAGAGATTGACATTAAAGATAATAAAATGTTGAAAAATTGTGCTCACTGGGAGGTTCAAGTAAACTGAATATTTTATTAGTAAATATACGGATGAGAAATCGCGAAAGGATTTCCGGTCTTAAAATCCATGTGGTCAATAAAAAACGAAAGCAAAGGGTAAATCAGACGATTTGCATTTACTGTAATCCATAAGAACCCATCTCTAGCATCAAAATGCAATCTTCTATTCGACCAGAAGATAATTTCATTCCTTGCATTTTTTTAGAATCCTTCTAAATAATTTAGAATCCTTTAGAATCCTTCTACCTTAATTCTGGAAATTGTATCGTCAAGAGTATAATATAAACAATAAAACAACTTTCAAAATTCGATCTTTAAAACTATTTTCAATCCTCTCCATCCGGAAGTCGCATCTCGAAACGTGTCACAGTTGAAATCTTAACATATCATTTCACTTTAAAATGCTCAAAAAAAAGCAGCTTCCGCGTGATACCTTTCCCTCCTGAGATACCCAAATATACTATCACCCAAGTCTCCAAAGTGGAATGCCCTCAAGACGCACTGGACCAGTTCCACGTTCATGGCCTGGGAAGAGTAGCCTGTCGTCGATTTCCTGTTACCCCAGAGGGCACGAAGGCTAAAGACCGCCCGAAGCGTGAATTTCTCTGGTGCTCGGCTCTAGGTCACGGCCGTTCCTGTGCAGCCACGCACACAACGGTCCCCAGAACACACCAGGAGAATGGCACTCTGACGATATGTACACGTTGAAGGCATAATACACGCAGCGGTCTCTAGCACGGAGCACCGTTCAATTCGAGTCTCCTCCGCTGGTTGGATACCGATCTTCGGTGCTCCCCACCTGCCGCGCTTCCGGTACTTCCTTCGGGTCCACTATATATAGCCAGGATCCTTGCTGGATATATATGACAGTGTGTTCCTGACCATCGTCGCGTGCTGAGCAGGAAGAGGAAGAGGACAGGATCGCGGAGAGGACCATGGAGGCGAAACTTGCTGTAAGAAGCTTCCAGAAGATTGGATAATTGGATTCTTGAAAATTTAGGGGGATGAAATAGTTGGGATTTGTCGTCGTAGGGTGATGGGGTATGAGGGAGTTACTTGTAAAGTGATGGGATTACTTTTTTGTGGCTTTTAATGTAGTAATAGAATAATTGGAGTATTAATAGTGTTTATGCTGATAAAGGAGTTACACTCGAGTCAACGAGACGAGTCAGTAAAGAACACAAAATTTTTGCGTGGCATGCACGTGATCGATGTTAAGCTCGAGCATTGTTTACATCTGCTGACTCCTCTCGCTGACTCGAGTATAGGATAATAGAAGTAAGGGACTATAGAAATCATCGTTAAAGTCAACATTTTGCTAGAATCATCTGTATTTCCATAGGTGCGGTGTCTCATCTTCGCGACGATATTAGCCACTGCACTTGCCACCTTTGGCCATGAACAGTGAGTATTATGATCGAGTGATACTTGCAAGTATCATCGGAATCCTGTTCCAGCGAAAACGATAATTGCTTCAGCACAAAAACGATCCATTAACTTTCTAGTGTACACATCAGGATCCACGTACCGGAAATAATCCAGCATGACGAGAAGAAAGTTATAAAAGTTATAAAAGACCATGGAGGAGATGATCACGGAGGAGGAGGTGGTGGTCACATTGAATTCAGTGGCCCAGGAGGTGGAGGACATGGAGGAGGATTTGGAGGAGGCCACGGAGGAGGAGGTGGTGATCATATTGTAGTTAGTGGCCCTGATATAGGAGGTGGTGGATTTGGAGGAGGACATGGGGGAGGTTTTGGAGGTGGTCATGGAGGAGGATTTGGAGGAGGTCATGGCGGAGGATTTGGAGGAGGACATGGCGGAGGATTTGGAGGAGGACATGGGGGAGGACATGGTGGAGGATTCGGTGGTGGTCATGGAGGAGGGTTTGGAGGGGGAGGCGATTTTGGAGGAGGACATGACATAGGAGGCGACCATGGAGGTGGAGGAGGCTTTGGAGGTAAGAGTACATATTTTCTTGTGAAAACTAGAGATTCTTTTCATGATAATGTTGCATTTTAATGTGAGAAAAAGCGAAAGGATGTTCCACATGCCTTATGCAACATTAGAATCTTCTTTTCTTTATTCCAAGAGCGAAAGAAAAACCTCGCTTAGTATTCGTGAAAATCGAGAATTATTTCCCAACGTTGTAGCAAATAATGGTGAAATCTCTTCTCATATTCTCGTTCGGTTAACAGCAATGGCTTGCTGATTTGTAGAGAATACATCAACTATTTTTCTTTGTACTCTTTAACAGTGCTTGAGTCGTGGAACACGTTTCATAGGTTTTCACTTCCGACTCGATTCGACGACGATTATTTTGCTAATTTCGCGAATACATAAACCATTCAAGTTCACTTTTCATTTTCACTGTATCACGATACTAGATCATACAAATTACACTTACAAGAGTAGACATTGACCGTAACCTTGCTACAAGTTGTGGCGTAAATAACATGTTATTTCTTGAGCACCATAAGTGATCTTGACACTGTAATGTAGTTCACTCTCAGTTCTACAAAGATTCTTTTTTAATCACAGAATTCCCTGACTTGTGACAGAAAGGTATCAAGAAAAGAATCAAATAAAGTTATAATACTAACTTTCTCTTACAAAAATGCTAACAATGGAATCATTTCAGGTGGCCACGGAGATATCATAATATCAAGTCCAGGAGGTTACGGTGGAGGCGGTGGCGGAGGATTCGACGACCATCATGGTGGTGGAGGCGGAGGAGGTCATGGCGGTGGAGGCTTCGGAGGCGGAGGAGGCCATGGCGGTGGATTCGGAGGCGGTGGTGGATACGGAGGAGGTGGAGGCCATGGTGGTGGATTTGGTGGCGGCGGAGGCTTTGACGATCATCATGGCGGTGGAGGTTTCGGTGTAAGCGGCGGTGGTGGATTTGGTGGAGGCCACGGTGGTGGATACGGCGGTGGCGGTGGTTTTGGAGGACATGACGACATAGGAGGCGGTGGAGGCTTCGACGATCATCATGGTGGTGGAGGTTTCGGCGGTGGAGGAGGTGGTGGATATGGAGGTGGCCACGGTGGTGGAGGTTTCGGTGGCGGTGGTGGATACGGAGGCGGTCATGGTGGTGGAGGTTTCGGAGGAAGTGGTGGTGGTGGATATGGAGGAGGAGGCGATCATCACTCCTTTGGATCTAGTAGTTTTGGTGGCAGGTAAGCACACATATCACTTTTCTGAAACATTTAATACCTATCGAAATAGATACCTCACCCAGATACTGATGTGAAATTTACATTTCAGTAGCCATGGCGGCGGCGGATACAGCTCCGGCGGTGGTTACGATTCTTATTCGAGTGGACACGGCGGTGGTGGCGGCGGCGGCGGCGGTGGTCATGGTGGCGGCTTCTCAGGCTACCATAAAAAGAAATAAAATCGATCAAGCGGCGACTGCTGTTTTTCCGTTCAGTTTGACCGACTTCCGACGTCGAGCCTATCGGCGATCAACAAGTCACGTTCAGATCTCGCGATCATCAGTGTCTCGTGACTTTCGATCGCGATCTAACGTGCAACATGCCAGTTAAAGTAGCGAAGCGACGATCCACGGGGATCGATTCCTCTTCCTGCGAATCTCGCTCTTTCATCTTGGTCACGTTTGTCTCCGCGATTTTCTCCTTTATTTTCTTTTTTGTGAAACAGTATTAGGAAATTGTTAGAAAAAGGAAAGGATGTCTTTGAATATTAAGTTAAAGTATTAGGATCATTGTCATAGTTTCTGAGAATACTTTTGAGCTTGTAAAAGAATTTTCAACAATAACACGTTGACGAAAGACTTTTTCTGAAAAATGAAGAGGAATACTTTTTAGTTGAATTCAAGAAAGTGTGACATAGATCGTAATATTGTTAAAGTGGTTAATTATAAGTAGTAATAATCGTACAATCTCTTGCGAAGTTGTAATGATTTCGTACGTGCATTTTGCACTGGCGACTCATCCACGTGGTAATTTACTTGTTACCATTGTTGAATTTTGTATATACTATTTGCTCTGTAAATACTGCTTTTTTACATTACTGATAATAAATATTTTTTATGTTTTTTAAATTATAACTTTACTTCGTGACCTTCAAAGAGAAAACATTGTAGAAAATGCTCATACTGTAGCATTCACTTCGCAAAAAAAAACAGAAAGAGAAAGTAATCTTGTAGAAATCACAATGATAAAAAAGTATGCATTTAAATTATTCACTTTAAAAAAATGGGAAAGTAGAATTTAATTTGGTGAAAATAACAACACTGTCATATATTGTATAATAAATCCTTTGTTCCCACGTTCACGGATTATCGTCCTATGATCTATCACATAATTAGTTTAGACAATTCAGATTGTCTTCACCATGAGCAACATGATCAAGAGCGACAAACCTACTAATCGAGATAATCACCGTAGGAAGCACTTGATCGTGGAAAATTGAAGGATGATTCACATATCGTAGAAAACGTATATCCACTACAATGGAATGATCTTTCTCGAGCGATATAATTGCTCAGGAGCGCGGGGATTAGTTCGTAATGGAAAGTAAGCAGAAAGTGAAAGACAGCAGATGTTATAGTATATAGAGGAAAACAATTTCACTCGTTTGCTTCCATCGGCTATATCGCAGTTAACACGGCTTTGCTCTTCTTGATCCATGACGGTTCAGAATTTTCACGTTCTATAATTAGTCGGAAATTAGCATGTAATGATTTAAGTTTCTAAACAAAAAGTAAAAAAAATTATAAGATACATCTTTTATCGACTAAATTGGTATTACTAATTAGTGGCTAATCTATTTTGTGCATACTTAATCCATTCCATAGCCATCAGTGAAACAGTATCTGCTCTGCATCAAAATTCAAGAATAAAAAGCAGATAATTGATAGTGTAAATTGATGAGATTAAAGGAATAATAATGTAAAACAATTTTGAAATATCATCGCTTTATATAACAGAACAGTTAAAGTAAAAAGAATTGATAACGATTAGTGTTATTCTTTTCACAATGAATAGCGTTCTGCCGGAAGCTTAGTGATAAAGCAATTAAAATAATTGCATACCTGTTGATTAGTCTGGAAATTGAACTTTCTACATAAGGATGTAACAAGGAATACCTTAAAGGAAGTATTTGATCCCTAGTTTGTAGTAATTAATAGTAATTAGTTGTTACAGGAAGTAAGTAGTGGCGTTAATCAGACACATTAAACGATAAATATTTTGTTATAGATAATGATATTTCCTTAAATTGTCTGTATCGGTTACTGCCGAAATGTATGACGTAGTGAACAGTATTATTTCATTTTAAGTCGATTTCCTGTTTTTCCCAGTTAAAACCTTCAATGTTGTTTTGCCAATTAAAATACTTTCATTAGTCGTGGAAATATTGATAAGAATTGTAACTAGTAGCCGGTGCAGTAGAGGGAGGACTACTTGTTTGAAAAAAAGATGTAATTCTCCATTTACTTTCCTCGATCCATAGGCGTAAAACAAATGAGAACGTGAAATTTCGAATGTCTTCAGCAATTATTGATAATTTCACCCTTGAAATTGTAGACATCAGTTTTTAAAAATGTTTGTTTCCCTTTTATTTATATTTTATTCTTTTCATATTATGGTTTTTATGAGAGCACAGTATGTTAATAGACAGTAAGCTACGACAATGTGTTATTACTCTTGTTATAGTAACAGAAGGTGGAGAAAGTGGACACAACCTGCAGACCAATAGATGATTCTCGAAGGGACGTTTTCACCTCTTTTCGCGCGAAAATGGCATCAATCGAACATAACAAACAATCAAGCTTAACACTTTAACTTTCTAGTCAATCATCCAATGTCAACATTTCTGCAGTTGAACATAGACAAGGCTACTATTCGTGGTACTATAATTATACTTAATCTTCTAACAAAATGAAAGCCTTCAGGTGAGTAAATGCCGTTCGTGATGACAGTAATAAAAGTATTTTATTAAAAGTACTTTATTAATTATATACTTAAAATAATGATTTAGATAGGGATAATAACGAACATAAAATTATCAAATTCTAAACATTAATTCTTTTATCAAACATAGTTAAACACAATACAGAGCTTATACTTCAAAATGGTTTAGTTTTCTTAAAATGTCGATTACAGTCTTTATACTCCAAGATACTGTTTGAGAAAGTGTCCTGGGTCCATAATGGAACGTGAAACATCCATGACACGAAGGTGTCTACGACAATGATAGAAGGTGCACGTGAAATTTCATGCAATCCCAAGTGAGAGTGAACAGGGTTGGGTGGGGTGCACGTAGGAAATACTTAGCTCGTTTCTATACCGTTCACTGATTATGCTTCCGTTTATAAGGCATGCTGGGGTTCTGTCTTCTAGTTCCAGAAGTGCAGCAGCCTTTGAAAACACAAGATTACACGTGAGGCAGACGAGCGAAGTCATGGAGAAGTTGGGAACACGCGTGGGTGTCGATATTTTCTTCTTCATTACCGTTTTGTGCTTTCAGCCCTTTTTCTTAAAATCTGCGTGTTAGAATGAAAGTGTCAATTGCAAAAATTATTTCATATTTCACGAATAGTGACGATTTCTTTGATAATTCGATCTTTGGAACGTACTTATTTCTCTTTTCTGACGACTCTAAAGTGGACATTAAATGGGAACGGTTCCCTGAAATTATATCTAATAATAACATAAAAGTTTGATGGATGGCAAACAATAAGTGTACGTTTTGATGACATGATAATTTTACTGAAGAAAGGCTTATTGTTTCAATTTGATTTATCGTATCATTAACACTTTCACCTGAATTTACATTGCTGCATAAACGATTTACTTTAGTCTTTACACTGATCTAGGTTCTCGAAGTTTCTCTGTATAGATTTTATCTTCCTTTTTTCTGTTTTAGGTTTTCCTTCTCATGCTGATTCTCTCGGTCGCTCTTGTGTCCTCCTTGCCTGTTCCTGGGGGTGGTGGTCATGAACAGTAAATATTCGATGAAATTTTGGCACTACCTGTCAGTTATTCTCGAAATCATATATTTGATTCTCAACGACGTTCTTTCAGCACACACTTCGTCATTCATGTACCAGAACTCATTCATAAACATCATCACACGCACGTAAAAAAGATTCACATAAAGCACAAGGAGGAAGAAGATGACGGACACGAGCACATAGAAGAGTGGTAAAATGCTGGAGCGACCTTTCTGACTTCATGGAGTTTGTGAAATCCTTTTTTAACAAGCTTTCATGTATATAATGTACATGTGTTATCATTGTTTCGTTGCTTTTATATTTAATTGTTACTGTTGGTTGTTGAGATATTATAATGTTACGTAAAATAAAAAATTTTAAAAATTGACATGATTTATTTGCTTTTAAAGGAATCTATTCAATAGTTAGGAAAATAAGGAGTATAGGAATGTTATAGAATGCACATATTTGTTCAAACACGTGTATTGTATAAAAAAATAATGTAACATAATACAGTATGTACAAGTGTCTTTGATCTAAGTACACACATGTGCACAGAGTGACGTTAACTTCTATTTTACATACTTAAGTGACTAATGCAGGCGGTTCGAGTCGTTTTGTACTATCTGCTTCCCTTTTCTTCTAGTGTATATATTTCTTGGAAGAGATTTGGTCGATGATTCATGAAATTCTAGCAACTCGAACGCCTCCATTTTATAACCTACAGTAAGATGACAAAAGATATTATTTACTACTAACACAAATTAGGTTTAATTTATTCTTCTCAATTCAAAAATGAACTGTATACTATTTACTTCATTTAAATTCAATTTTTATTTTTTACTCACCTAAACATAACAAGCCGAAATGTGCAGCGCTCCCATTACCACCATGGCTTCTCCTCGTGGACAGGTACAGGTACATGCACCTTCTCAACAACCGGCACAGGCACGTGAACTTTTTCGACGTGGTGAACCGGCACTGGGACATGTACCTTCTGTACATGATGGATCGGAATCGGAACAGGGACGTGCACTTTTTCAACGTGGTGCACAGGCACCTTCTTCACATGATGATGATGGACCGTGTGCACATGATAAGGCACGTGGATGCGAACGTGGTGGTGTGAACTGAAAAAGAACAATCGATTCTTCATAACAACGAGTTCATACGCTCTTCACTCATATGACATCTGAACATACAGTATTATCAAGTTTCTAAAATATTTGCTTTAACTTTGTAATTCATTTAATGTCGATAATGTTCGTGTCACGAATTTGTAAAAATATTATTGCTGTTTTTATACGGCGTAAGTAATGATGAGAAAATTATGAAAGATAACGAGACACATTTTCAGCTTACCTGTGGTAACCTGGCACAGGCGAAGACAAGGCCACGGCCAGTATTCCGCACACGATTAGCTGCAACACGAATGTGAATTTGTGATTTCCGTCCATAAGGCGGAAAGCGCAACGCGACACGACGCCTAGTCGTTTATATGCACGACGGTGTATTTTTTCTTTTCTTTTTGAAGTTTCACTGCTCGTCTTACGTGCTTCGCGCAATCGCGCCTCGATAGAGTGAAAGTAGCTTGCTCTAATTTTAATCATACTTCGATTGAAATGACCTTACAGATAGAATCACAACGAGCTTCAGTATATATACAGTTATAATTGTTTTACAAAAGGTACTTGAAAAATATATACAGCAAAATTTGAATATGTTTTATCTATCTTTATCTCTATAAGTTTATTTAAGCTTTTCTGCACAATTTTAGGAACTTCTCGCGTTTCAAAATATATACAAAAATGTATAAATTCGTAATTTCGTGATCATAAAATTCCACCACTTTCAAAATTAATTTCCTCTGTTACAAAAAATCATTTCGACAAAAGGATACTATGTCAATCTGCCAGCAAGAAATACAACAACGAAGACTTCTACCTAAATTCGGTACACAACGCGTGCAAAACCGACCGACAAGTGCACCAAAATCTCAATCATCGACGACCGCACATAATTCCACTTATTTTCTGTACGTTGGGGATCATGTCCCGTTCACAGTTTCCCGCGCAACCACCGTGCAACGATTTACTCACAGCAATGGTCTGGGAGCGCATCTTGGTCGGCTGTTGAGGTTCTTGAGTTCTTCTTTCGGTAACGAAACTCCTACTCGATGATCGAGCGGTAGAGAAGACGAAGAAAAAAATGGAAGTGGAGGAATCGAGCAACGTCGATCACACGAGCGCCGTTTCACGGGTGTCGATACGTTTCTGGCTTTGGACGGCCGGGGATGTGTGCTTATAAAGGACGAACCGAGGTGGTCAAAACCACCCGGTGAAAAGACACAGGGTGGGAGAGCAAAGTCGCTCGACTTAACGGTTACGTAAAAGCTAGGAAGCGGCCACCTCTGGTTACGCTCGTTCCGCGCGTTCCCTCGGCTGCGTAACAGTCCGTGTACGGTGCGTATGGCACGTGTCCGACTCCGATAAATGAAAAAAGTATTAAGCAAACGGTAAGACATTCCCTTTAGGGTCGATGTCACGCACTGAAATATTAGCGAAGGTGCATGTGTATATTCAAGAACAATTAACCCTTAGATTAACACTCTTACATCAAGGTAGAGTCACTTAGGGACCTCGACACAACTGTAATCAAGTTTTTGAATTTTCAAATCCACACATTTGGAACTCTTCAAATTTTTCATTAAAAAATTTTCTAAAGCTTTTTATATATTGGTTTCAATTTATTGAATTCCTATTCTTGGAAATTTAAACTTTAAGTAATCCTAGCTTGATATAAGGGTTAATGGATTGATTGGTGAATTATTGACCTCTCGCCATGGAAGTCACGAGCGACTAACACTTGACCTTTCAGTAGTGTTCTGAGGGTATTTACTACGGAATGCATTCAAGATATTTGTAACAAGTAAGCTCCGTCATTCAGAAAAATATTCCTATCCTTAACGGTGTGTATGCAGTCTAGCACTTAAGAAGAATATTAATTAAGATACAGAGTGTTCGACATTCACAGTAATGAGTGAAAGTCGCCTTCCTGATTTTCAATATTTTGCGCCTCGAAATCGAAAAATTATGCCTCATTCAGACTTCGAATGATAAGTCACTACGATTTCACGCAACATTTTTAGTCAGATGGAATATTCTATATTACGTGATCGATTTCACTCAAAAGGTCCGCAGAAACAGTTTCTTTATTACTTAGTTTATCCAAATTTTAATGCTAAATTAGTTTCCTCTCTCACCAAAAGCAGCTACAACAATATTGAAACTAAAGTAAAGCAATTAGTTATTTCTTCAATAAACTATTTCAAGTTAGCCCCAACTCATCAGACTAATTTTATTACACCACTAATATTCATTGACATATTCATATGCTTTTTTTACGAAATAGAGAAATTTGATTACGTGTTGCCTGCAAAATGTCGAAACGCAGTGAAAAGGCCAATTCTTCGTGACGTTTTATAGACACTACGGAAACGTTGACATTGCTCCAGTCGATGATATAATCAACGCTAGCACATACGATAAACGCTCTCATTTATTACCTATTAATTGCACTGGAATTGTAAACCAGCTCACTGTTGGTCGACTGAAACCCAGCGCGAAGTGGAACAGGAAACACCCATTATATGAAGTCTTTAATAACAAACTATGTATCCCAATATTTTCTTCTTGTCGACAAACAAAGGACATCAAATTGCAGAAAGATTAGAGGTTTTATTTCGTACCCCTTCTTCCTTGATAATATTGCGAAACTTTCATCTTCCGGTCAATAGTTTCGTTCATAATCGTTTTCTTACTTTTTACAGGTTACTATTGTTAGCAATATAATACCTTGCAGTAGCTCATTATTAAGAGGTGTTCCAAGATGTTTTCCTCGAAACGCTTTTACTCCCGTAAATGGTAATCCATGCAGCCTGTCGAGCACGAAACAAAGAATTGCAAATTTGCGTTTCTTATATACATTTTGCTGTGTTAATTGAGTATAAAATGCAAAGATGGAAATTAAACAGCTGTGTTGCAATTTCCTGTGTCTTCAATAGAGGTTCCAGAAAAAATAAAATTCTCTAAATTTCTAAAATATCTAAAATTCTTAAGACACGCTGGATATAATTCAAGACTGCATATTAACAATTTCCTTGGAGATATCCGAGCAAGTGTATCGGAGTTCCACTATTAAGATGTGACAGCTAATGATCCGTGGAGTTCGAATTTCATGCACTTCCGGTGCAAGACGTGGCGAACCGATTCCCCCGCTTTCCACATGATCGCTGGTTGCTTGTGAGAAAAGAGTCAGTGTTAAGACCAAGGTAATGATCTAGACATTCTAGACCATGCTACACGGTGGCATAAAATCGGTTGCATCCATTTTTTTCGTCCATGCACTGTTGGGTCAGTCAGTGTTGCAGGAAGCGGTACAGGCTGCATACTTAAAATATCCATCATACAGGGAGAAAGCGTTTCGTAACCCTCCTCTATATACCAGAGCGTATCTTGTACACAGTAACAAGGTGAGTCGAGAAAGGTACGCAATTCGCGGTGATTTTGTGGAGGCCCAGACTCATCGCCATTACACAACGGCTCTTCGGATTTGGGTCCACCTCTTTCAAGGAGAAGGGGACCATTCTCAATGTGCTTCGTGAAAGCGGTCGTTTGGTAATGTGAGCTCTTAATAGAGGGATCTAGTAAAATGAACGGATTACAGTTCAACCTTGAATATAGTTCACTTCCTTTACTGCTTTGCATGTTAAATAGGATATCTTGCTCAGTAGAACTACACAGTTGTCTTTGATTCCTCAATTCTTTAACACTTGTCCTTTCCGATAGGAATAGTTTCTTAACAGTTATTGCTTAAGGATTTCTCATACTGAATATTGAAATTTCTTGTTTTGGACCAGTGAACGATTCCAGAAAAAGGACATTCATTTGCATCAGACCTGTAACGAAACCCTCTTTGTTGTGCAAGATTCACGTTTGACATTCCTTCTCGCGTCCACTGACAAAACTACGGCGCGGTGTCAATTCGTGACGAAAGGAGAACACAAACCGAAAAATGCAAAGAAAACAAAGCAGTGGCCAATTGTTGCGGCATTTGGTGTTCTCGATGTGTCTATAATCGCTTCCAGTTTACGTAAGGATCGGCTGCAATCATCCCCACCGTATCTCAAAACATTTCTACCTCTTCTTTCTGTCCCGTGAAAGTCACTTGGTAGGTCGATTTTGAGGGAAATATGCTTCGGTTAGCGTGCAACGGGAGAAAATGAGGAACGTGGCCGATGAAAGTCAATCGTTGGAGTCGATCCAAATGGGTGGTGCACGGTATGCGACATAATCATAAACGATGATTAATTGTTTGAATAGACGGCAATTTACCGAATCAGGAATTAAAGACCGACTCTTTCCTCTTGTAAGTGTTATTATATAACTAGAAGTGGAGTTCCGAAGCGGAAGGGAAACGGCTCGATATTTTATACGGACGGGTCAACGAGATCGTCTACATCGATCTCCACACGTGCAGTATTTCGCAATAGCCATTACTTTCCAACATTAAACAATACTCTCTTGTGTATAACAGAAACTTTTACTTAATTTTATTTCAATATACATGTAAATATAAATAAACTCTATGAATTCTAGGTGTAGACAATATAGTACATAGTGGTTTAATTACAAAACTGTTATTGCATGAGGTAATGGTATTACAGGTAACAGTGATTGGTCAAATACCAAACATTGATTAGCTCTGAGCTGCTTGTAGACACTCCCAATCATAAGTACAGAGTTCTAATCATACAATGTATCGCTTCTTATCGTACTGTTGTACCAGTTTAAGGAGAAACACAAACAGAGATAAACTATTTTTTCTTCTTCAACTTGGTTGTGCTTGTAGTCCGTGGTGTCTGCCAGTCCAATGGTTTACGGCGGTACATAGGCCAAGGTGGTACAGTGATTATAGCAGCCATTACGAACCCTGCACCCAGAATATAAATAGTTTGGGAAAATTGTTGAATTACATATCCCCATATTAGACCAACTACCTACAAAGGTGCAACGAAAAGCATAAAAATGATACTTTATAAATTAAATATTACACATGTACTTGAAAAGTGATACAACTCAAGAAATGATTTTTTTAATTACATGCTATAAATCAGTTTAGTAAATTCACCTTTATTCATTATAAAAAGTTGTTAAATATCAAAATTATAGAATTTATTCAAAGAATTCTTGAAATGTAAATTACAAATTATTTCTATAGTGACAAAAAAATTATTTAATTAATTCAAGTAAGATAACTGTCATTAAGTAAAAGTACTCTTCATGTCAATGTTATGTGTTTATTAAATAATTTTCTCCTAAACTTATAAATACTGTTTTGCTTTCCCTAAAAAACGTTCTTCTTTAAGTTGTGTCATTTTTCAAATATACGTGCAATATGACGAAAATACTTTAAATTAAATATTTTACACCAAATAGTGTTATGATAATCCTGTATAATTTTTCAGCCCGCGCCTGGCCATCGTAGTCCTGAAATTGTTTATGTGTCAATTACTAGCAGGTGTCTTATTGCGTTTTGACATCTAACGGCACATAACCTAACCGTGCACAAATGAAAACATCTTTCGGAAGTCATTTAATACTTGAATAGTTTATACATTAAAATTCATTAAAAGTTCGTTTGTAAACTCACCATATGCGTCGGGATTGACTTGATGTATTGTATCCACGAGCTCATCGTAAATAAATAAGACCGACGCGCGACGTACCGGCTGTACGTATTGACATTGAAATACAGGAACTTCAGTATGGTCGTGGACCGCAAACGATACAGTTACATTGTCAGCGCGGATATTAAAATTCATAGATCGTATTTTTCCAAGCCTTTAATTGCGACGTATTTAGTTAAAACATAGTAACTAGTAAGAAATGTATAAATATTATTATTAATTCATGCATTCTGATAACAGTTATTCGTGTGATGAGTGAAATAAACTAGTGACGCGTTAATGCTACGAATGAAGATTGTGATCATTAGACGGCTTTGAAGATCAACTTTTTATTAGCATGAATATTCTTTTCTGTGAGTGTACATTTATTTTTATGATATAAACTGTGATATGCTTTTCGATTTTTGTTAAGTCTTGTGCAAGTAGTCTCCAGAAATCAAATTTTCTAGAAAATAAGATTGTATAATATCAGCGGAAAAATAAGTTTCGTCACGTGACCAAAATATTAGCGTAATCGGTAGCAGGGAATTGAAGCGTACTACGTTGTTCTACGCTTTTACGATTAGTTGGACGAGTTGTGTAATTTTTCTGGCTTATCATTTTACATATATGTACACCGCATACACCCGTTACGTGTATTGGGCTTTCTAATGCCTTCGAGTGTGAATTTCTCTTTTAAAATTCAGGGGAATCTAACATGTGAGGGTACATCGTGAATTGAATTCAAACGTAAATTTTTCATATCACATATCAAATAGAATAATACAGTTATTATACTCTGGATTATCAAATATTCAAATTTTAAAACTTTGATATATTAGATATTTAATTTTTTAAGTATTCAAACATTTAAATGCTTCAATAATCTTTCCAATGTTCAGTATTTTTATTTGTTTCAATTTGTCGATTTCCATTCTTGAAACGAAATTGTCTTTGAAGGGTATAATATATAAATGTGATTTTTGTTGTTGAGAATGTAGATTATAAAGTTGCTTTAAACGTTATTTTGGAAACACAAGTTCGCGCCACGAGATTCCTTCACGTTTCAACCCCTCCCTAGCGCCATCTTTAAAATTCTCGACTATAGGAAGCGGTTGCAATCGAAATTTACATCGCGGTTCGTGCCTTAGATCGTGTCACCGATCAGTTAGACAGAAACTATTAATTAGATACGGTCTGTTTTTTAAGGTGTTGACGAAGTCATGTATATGTCGTCATCGTTTAGAAAACGCATTTCTAACGGCGCAGTGACACGCAACTGTGGTAAGTCATTCATGTGTTATGATAGGTAGCATTCAAAAACGAAATTGACACTCGCTGGCACGCGCGGAATTTGAAATAAGATTGAGTAGCCGATTGGCTGGAGTTGCGAATCATTCAGCACTTAGTCCATGAAAGAGTAATAGACGTCTAGGGAAGGGATATTAATCAGTAATTTTATAAATTATATTATCTAATTTTAGTTTATTGATGGGAAAAGGAAGACAGTCTTTTTAATTAGTAGTACATAAGTTTTATATTCCATAAGCCTTACACTCTGAATATGATCATATACATGATGATTCACTGTCTACGATTTAATGACATATTAAGTGTAACTATTAATTCAAAATGTCAAATTTTATAATTTTTAATATCTCATTTATTTGGGTCATTTTAAATACATTTATAAGGAAAAATTCTTTATTTTTCTGCAGTTGCTCTCACAGGTTCTTGAATTATGTCATAAAAAGAAAATTTGAAGTGTAGAATGATATTCGAAACCTTCATTCTCTGTTTGTACGAACAAGTACCATTTATAGCATTTTATAACAAAACATTTAAATACAGTCTCAAGTAATATCAACTTATTTCTTCTTCTTTGGTTTAACATTCACTTCAGTCTGTGGTTTTTGCCAGTCCAATGGATTGCGTCTGTACATTGGCCACGGTGGTATACTGATTAGAGCTGCTAACACAAATCCAGCCCCAAGAATATACATTGATTGGGAAAATTGTTGGATAATGTAGCCCCATATTAATCCAACTACCTATAACCATAAATTAAACCTATGTAGATTATTTTATGCAAACCACACAGCATACAAATATTTCAAACATATTTTACCCCAAATAGCGTTATAATAATCCTTGACAACACTTCTGCCCGAGCTTGGCCTTCATAGTCCTGAAAACAAAATTATGCCTGTCACCAAACTGTTTTTATTGAGTTTAGAAAAGAGTATTTATACAAATACATGAGAACACCTGTTGTACTGGGAAACATAACCTAACACTACAACTTTGTTCATACATTGAGAGAAATTTACATTATTTCAATGAGAATAGGGTACACTTACCACATGAGTAGGAATAGATTTAATGTGCTGTATCCACGAACTCATTGTAAACAAACAATAGAACGTGGCAACGATAGTAAAAGGATGCACCGAATTTCTGTTTGGAAATGATAAGATCGCAGAATGTCACAGTGTTGACGTTGCTTGCGCAGACGCCAACCAGTAGATGACGTTTCAGTTGCTTCATGGCGCGAATTTTGACGAAGATAATTCGTCTAGTTAAGATTTAAAATACTGAATATTAAAGATTATTAGATATATTCGAAATCTTCACAAACTATAGTATTTTTGCATCTTTGAAGTTTCTTCGAGATGGATGTAGTTCATTAGAAAAGTATACTTCATTTTTTAGAATACATTCAAGTGATCGGTATATCGAACTCTGAGGACCAATGCATACAAGTGATATTTTGACGCACGACTTTGTTGCGGTCATATATTTTTCCTTATTTTTCCCAATTACAAACAACAAAGACAAAAAAAATGATCGCAATGAGATCGTGCATCAAAATATCACTCGTGTGTATCGAGTCTAATTGATATCAATAAACTGATATTCAGAAACGTGTATGTTTGTTCACGGAACTTATTGAATTGATTACGAAATTAGCTTTCCTCATTGAATACTGTTACCTAGATATATTATCACGATATTAACACGTTATATGTATTATACTTTCTAATACTTGCTAGTAAGTTTCTTTATCATAGACGAGAAAAGGAGCAGGAAGTATAAAGTTACAAGTCACAAGTATATAAATATTACAATTTATTTTTTCGTATTTTACAAAGTATATAAATGCTTGTTACATAAATAATTTACATTAACTAACACAATACGTAACTACTTATTACATAAATTAAATAATACATACGTTCTATAGTTTACAGTGCCGTAACTATCAATGACAAAAGTTGATGTGCATTTTGTACAGTTTCCAATCAAAATTTCCTTCGTATTTTAAGTACAGACAAACGCTTAAGACGTAGGCTTAATGTGTCTTATTTGAGCCACTCATTTGATAAATCGATTAACTTCACAAAATTAAAGTAAAAGAAATTTATTTTAAATGTAAAACGCTAGGTATCAACCAAGTGCTTTAGTCCTAAAATTTAAAAAAAGTCAAAAAGTGGAGTTAATCACTTTGCCCTGTAAACGACTCATTTATAAGTAGCGATATTTACAGTAACATTTATTTACAATATAAATGCATTATTTCCAATATGGCAACAGTATATACAGCAACGTATTGATGTAAGTTCAAGTTTTATAAATATATTTGAATAACAACAGTGTCACAGTTTTCTGCACGGATGGAAACTAATGAGGGGCGCGATAAAACACACATACGACGATGTCGTTGTCAGAATTGAAATTTTCGAGTATCAAAAGATCAAAGGGTGACAATCAAAGATGAAATCGCGCGTGAAGAGTGTCATTGCGATCGAGGAAGATTTTCATGAATGAATGTTGCCAGCCAGAGCAATTAGTATTCCACGTCAGAGCCTGGCGCTAGAACTATCCTCGAATGAGTTCCACGCGGGCGTGGATGACAGCTCGATGTTGCATTTTGCAAAATGCACCGCGTCTGCAACGGTAGGGAAGACAGCGAACAGGCCCCCTTTGTATTCCGACAGGTTGCACTTTCTCATCATCTCGTACACAGGGCCTACAATGCGTCGAATCAGACGTGCGTATTTGAATGCTCGTCGAGCCTATGTTATCGCGGGCAACGATCGTCGATCGCTTCCGCTTTCAGCTGATCGTGTCTGCCGCGAACCACATGGTTCGATCGATTCCACTTACCGGAACAGCTCGTGACATACACGGATATATCGATTTCGCAGTATTCGTTGATCAAGTTTCCGAGAGTCGTTGCGCCCGCCAGATCTATGTGACTCACCGCGCTGAAGTCCAGTATCAGGATTCGCAGCTGCAATCGTAACGAGCAGGAAATTAACGTTCACGTGATCGATAACGCAACGTTGCGTCTTCTCTTTCTCGCTGTGAAAGGAAACCTTTCAGCTCGTCATGTGATGAGGAAAGATTGATTATTCCATCTCGGATGTGCGGCGCAATTTATTATTAAGTATGAGACAGCCAGTATTGATACAGTCAAACACTCGTATAACTAAACATTTGAGCATTCAAATATCCAAATATTTGAGTATACGAATATCTAAGTATCCTAGTATCCGAGTGTTAGAGTATTCAAGTATTTGAGTATCCGAGTATTCCACCATGTGTTTATAATTATTCAAGTATTTGAGTATTTTGGTATTCAAGTATTCTTGGTATTCGGTTATTCGAATTGGATATTCATTCAAAATTTTCAAGTTTTTAAATCTTTAAATACAGTAGAACTCCGTTTAACTAACGCAATGTCATCACAGTACTTGGTTTACTGAACATGTTATTCAGCAAAATCCAGTTATATGAAACTCCAATCATATGAACGAATAAACAGCGAAGTAGGGGATAATCCGTGAACTCCTATTATCTGACAGATCCAATTATCTAAACAGCCTTGTTCCCCAATCGTGTCTGATAAATGGAGTTCTATTGTATTCAATTATGATCACTTTCATTCTTTTAAATTTCGAAACATTGTGGCATTCAAATTTCTTAGTCTTTTGGATATTTAATAACTCAGTCTCACCTTTTTAATTTCTCTTAACTCGTCGTGCCTAAAACTCCCACTCGTCTCCGTACGTGGCACCAACCCAGTGGCTCTGTACACCTCATCACGAAAGTGTTGTCGACAAGCAAAGTTCAAGCTGCCAGAGTAGTGAAAAATTTTTATGCCCGGCAGCTCTACAGTCTGGAAAACACGACTTCCACGTTAAAGAATCTTACATAGCAAATGTAGTTCAAGCAGATTCTTTTCATGAAATTTACGGTACAAAAGAAGAACAAGTACACTCTCAGTCAAGAGAAATGAAAGAGAAAGAGAAATGCAGAGGAGGAAGAAAGCAAGATAAAAGAGACTGCTATTACTGCATACGCCTTTATATCTCTTGGTATCCAGATAAAGCTCAGTACCAGGTACTAGAGCGAGTGTGCAGGTGTAAGGGCGCACGGAGACGAGGATCAGTTTGCCTATGCATAGTACGATTCCGATCAACAGGCCGTATTCGACGTCCAACAGAACCACGCTGGTGAATGTCACTGCCCAGATGACTCCGTCTGCTTTGTCCAGCTTCCAGAATTTCTTGAACTCCGTCACCTTCATCAGCATTCCTTTCAACGCTACCACGATTATGCTGGCTAAAACACACTTATCAAGGCAGACGATTCTTATCATGTTTATTTATAACATTATCATACTATACTTTACATTTATCAAAAATCAGATATAATCGTTTACCCTTGGTAGAGGTTCAAAGAACGGACCAATCCATAATAACACGCTGATCAATAATCCACACGATATCACGCTGGCCAATTGAGTGTGTCCACCAACAGTCTGTTGAATCAAGGATCTGGACAACGAAGCTGTGAATGGCATGCAAGAGAAGAAGGATCCAACGAGATTACCAACACCCTGAAACGCATCGAATTAGAATTGTTTTAAATGCAAAGTAAACCTAGAGTTTATCCCGTTTACATATTGATCGTGCTGTTGATCAGCGTCTTTCCGCGTTAAATCGGCCAAGGTGTCAGCCTTGCTAAATCAAAGAGGCAACATCGACGATCTAGAATCTAGGCCATTCGTGACTCGAATCATAGAATTCGTATTAGAGCTCTAAATGCAATGAGTTAATTATCATTGGATACAGACTACGTGATTGGGCCTCAAGTTCAATTTAAAAGTGCCTTGAAAGCATAATCAGGTCGAGGATCAGAACAATAATGTTTTATAGAAACGATCGCTATAAGAAAATTGAATTATCTAATGGCGTGGAACAGTCTAGGTTCTTGTACATACCTGTGCCATTAGCTCTTGATTCGAGTCCACTTCGTAGTTAAGTTTCTGCGCGAAGATCAGCGCCATAGACATTGATATGGTGTACGAGACCATAGTAATGACGAAGCTGTCTATTAAAATTTTAGGTACCAGAGACAACGGTGGTATGGATGGAGGTGGCAATCTGAGGAGAAAAAAGATTGCTTATTTAATTTCCAAATACTGAACTGGAACCATGTAATAATTATCAATGTTATTTTTTAACGAATTTTTATTACCCGACTGGTATATGACCCACAGTAACAACACCATAAGCTTCATCTAAATTCGCATAGATTGATAAAACCGTACCTATCACCACCGCCAGCATCTCTATAGGGATAGGGAAGGGACTTAATTTAGCAACCTTCGGCTAGAACAAACATTTCATTATCATTACTAGAGATTAATTTACTTCTTTAATCTGACGTTTAATTCATCATTTTAGGACAACCTTTAAGGCATTGTTGACAACGAGGATGACAATGGTGATGCAGGAGAGCACAATAGCGATCACATTAACGTTTTCGATGTTTTTGAAGATATCCACGTAAGTCTGAAACAAACGATATCAAGGATCAATAACTGTATTTTCTCTAAGTTGTAAACAATCACTGATGGAAAGTTCCCCGTGGAATTTCATTCGGTATTTAAAGCACTCGTGGCAGCTCCTTCGTAATTTCGTTACGCTCGCCTGTCTACTCCTCGAAACGGTAATTGAATTCCCTGAAGGCGAGCGTATTACATGTCGGAAACGACAACGAGCAAAATGATCACTGGCGTTATATACTGACGGCTATGGTTTACTTATTTGGCATTAAAGAAAGTAAAACCGACGAGCCATTGGCATTAGCCGCTTTTACTTATTGACTTGCGCGCTATTCTCGGTCTGTTGGTGTAAAATAAACCGGAAATGCGGTTGGCTGACTCGTAAATTTTCAAGTGAAACGACGTTTGTTCAGGGAAGACCAAAATTGGAGCACTGGTCTTTCGTCGCAACTTTTGATTATAGTTAGATCTGTTGTGAAATAATGGTTTTCCTTGTGCAATTTTTAACGTGGTTCGATTGAAATCGAACTGTTATGAGTTCAAGGATTACGTTTTTCTGCGGAACGTGTAACGACATAATGCTATTTCATTTATTCGGATTGGGTGGTACGCGTGAGTAGACATGTAAGCAAATATGTGAAATTAAGGTCCATGGATATGGCTCGTTAAGTGCTGAAGGAAGGGCGAATTTGCATGAAAGTAAATTTCAAGGATTGTAATGTGCAGTTAGTATGTAGACTTTGGTAGAATTGGTATTATTAAGAATTCTTAGTCGATTTTTAATGATACTTCTTGTAGTAACCCTATTTTTTTATAAGAAGAAACTAGACGTTTAATTTCACAGTATTTCCTTTAAAAAATTGATGATGTTTCTCGTAGAAACGTTAGAGAAGCACTTAGAATTAATTTGTAAAAAGGTGTACCTTATTATTATTGTACACGCTATAATTATTCTTAATTGCTGTTTTAACAATCGCATATATTGTGGATTCTCCGCGCTTTAGTTATAATCACAATAAAAAACAAAAGATGCTCCATTACATCACAATGACAATCGTAAACGATGTTATCGTAAGAATGTATGTAGTTGTTTGAAAAGTATTGTCAAGACGTGCAGTCGTAACAGGGCTTTAATTCAGAGTTATCAATAAAGTATTATCTAATATTTATTCGTATAAGTAGTTGTGACTATGTGTAAGATATGAATGAGAGATTCTTTAGTGGGTACATACAATTGGGTTAAACGATGTAATGCGATTCATTGATCTTTGATGCCTTAATTCCAGTAATAAATTATATTTGAAGAAGAAGCCATTTAGGGTCATAGTGTGTCGTATATTCATGTTTATACCATCAAATTTCACAGTACAGAATTTTTAGACTTTTAAATTTTAAATTTTAAAAGTGTCATACGTTCAGATTTTCAGAGTTTTCAGACGTACACTTTCGAATATTCGGAAAGTCAGATAGTCAAATAGTCAGACTTTTAGAGATTCAACTATTCAAACTTTCAGCTTCGAAACTTTGAAACTTCAGACTTTAGATTCTGTATTAACATGCGTTTCGATACTTACAAGGATCAATTTGAATGCGCCCTTTCGTCGTGGAATGTTCTTCAGTCCTAATAGATCTTTTACCTGGGACGTGAAAACGTGGATCGCCGCGCCAGTGGTAAATCCGCTGACAAGACTATCTGCCAGGAGTGATGCGATCACTCCAAGTCGCAGCACGTACATTCCCAGCTGGGCAGGAAAATGGCACGTAGTAGATAAGCCGTCGTCCTATTCCAATGGCAAGGAATAGAAAGGATAATTACCTGAATTACGGCGACAGTGAACGTGACCGCGGTTGCGACCTCCACAGGCGAATATCGATCGCCCGTGGAGGACACTGCCTCGTTTTCTATGTTGGTCCCATTGCTGATCAAGTGTTCATGGGAGCTGTAAGTCGTGACCACTTTTCCGGTCATCATGCAAATCAGCGCGAATGTACCTTAGCACGACGAAAGGAATGGTTTAAATTGAGTCAAGGATATCTTTCGGTGACGGTTCAACGTATACCACTTGTTCTTAATTGGAATAATATGGAACTAAACGTTGATGGATGGATGATTATGCGTAATGTCAAAGAAATCTTGCCAGCTCTCTGCAAACGTCGAAACGAACGTGCAGTCTTTCTTGGCACTGATATAGTCATTTATTACGCGTATTAAAATATTCCATAAAACTTGGAAAGAAATTAAGTACTAAGTTCGCTATAAATCTAGCGCTGTTAGAAAGTACTTGCGCATGAAATGAAAGTTAGAAGGAAATGCAGAGAATACAATATAGTTGAACAAGAACTTCTCTGCACGTGTCCCCTGTCACTGTGCATTGAAGTTTTCGCCTTGCATAACGCCAGTCTTTCAATCGTTGAACCATGTGAGTAACTTACCCATTGAATTATGTCTTGACGTTCCGAGAAAGACATAAACAAGGACGGGGAAGAAAGCCATGTAGATGCCAACAATCGGTGGCACGTTCCCCAAAATAGCGTACGCCATTCCTATAATGCACACGTGATCATTAGTAAGAGTAGATAATAATGGTCTTTGAACTAGAGTATTTTTAGATTCTCCAAGACAGTGTTGCTAAGTCAGATTTTCTTTTTTCGAAAGTCTATTTGCGAAACACTCGTGACAAGTGTCGTAGATGGTAGAACGAGTTTTTCTCACTCGACGAGTGTATTTTTTATGCATAGCAGTTGGCACAATCAGCTGGCAAACGTTCGTACCTTGAGGTATATGCATCACTGCCACAGTAATTCCAGCAATGATGTCGCCTAATATGTCATTCTTCCAATCGTACGTGGATAACCAGCCGATCAGCGGTATCGAATTTTTTATAGCTCTCAGA
Source organism: Calliopsis andreniformis (assembly GCF_051401765.1). Lineage (NCBI taxonomy): Eukaryota > Metazoa > Arthropoda > Insecta > Hymenoptera > Andrenidae > Calliopsis > Calliopsis andreniformis. Next base: position 4,593,779 of record NC_135063.1, read on the forward strand.
GGCTTGATTTTCTTGCATCTCGTTGATATGTCCTTTAAAACTGTACAATTCAATTGAAATTAACTCTTTCTATATAGAACTTTGAGAAGAAAGTTAAATTGGATGTTTAAGATGGTTTCAGACACAAGGAATATAGCATTAAAATTTGTTATTTATTGATGACATCAAATGGAACAAATATTTGCTAATATTTAGAAGTGTGAAATGAAGCAAGACTTTCATCTCTCAAGTCAATCGGAGAGAGGTCTTGCAAGTCAATTCTTTCTTCAATTCATCATTAGATAAACTTTATAAACGTGACTTAAGACTATTGCTGTAATAACTGATGTATGAAATCTTTCATTTGCCACTCTTAAACATGTGACAACCAGATATAATTTTTTTCAGGAAAGTGATATCCATATACCCTGATTGCTTCGAGTAGATAAGCATTGTTCTATCTTGGCGCCGTTAATGATCTAATATTCCGTGAAGGTTGATTGAAAATACGTTACGACGTGCCAGTCTGAGATCAGATTTGATCTCGGAAGGTACTTACACGCTTCTTTAGGCTTTACATATTTGCACAAGTGATTAAGTTCGTCCTGTTGATAGACTGGTCGCTTCACTCTTAATTCCGGCGCGATTGCCGACATCTCGTCGCTCAGATAGTCTGCGAATAATTAGTAACATGTGAACCATATATACTAAAAATATGCACATTATTCAAGACGTTTACAACATGTTAAATTGCATATGTTGGGGCAGTTTAGACATTGCAAGAATTTGGACAACTCTTCATAATTATTGAGTGTCAAGGATATCAATAATGAAAAAAACACACACGTTAATTGTCGCAAGTTTCACGTAATCACGCACGAAGACCAAATAAAACAAACATTGAGGAACACGAATGAAATAGTACGTGTTACACTTGAAATTAACATTCAACAAACTAACATGAATATTGTTCAGTCCAGGAGGTCTGGGATAACAGTTTTATCGTGCACGGAAACAATGCTTACGTAAAACTGCATAAACACATAACCAACACAATAGTGGCCACAGAAATGTGGTCGAACACGTGGTCGAGCGCGAGGAGGAACTTTCCACTTTTCTGGCTTTTCATCGCAATGACTGTTGTACGCAATTCGCTCAGAAAGCATAGTTTGTCCATCATGATTCATTACGAAAGTTAAAGTACTCTGACTGCTTGAGGGTGAATGACCGTGCTGTGATACGCGGAAATTCAAGTTACTCTTATTGCACAAGAGAAAACTATTATGCAGAGATGTATGAAAATTGAAATATTATGTAATTTCTTTCAAACTTCCAAACAGTTGCAAGTTTTAAAAATTCAAATTTCGAAACATTCAAAATCATTTTATTTGTTTAAATTTCTGGATCCGAATTGCCTAGTACTCTGTACTCTGACTGTACAGGAGAAGATAATTACATGACAGTACATGAAAATTGAAGTATATACGTCAATTGCATAGTGGTAATTGACAATACTATGAGCCAGAGAAATGAAACGACCCCAATGCTTCTTAAATATAAACTTTCTGTTCACTTTGCAAATCACAAACTTCTCTCACAAAACCAGGGGCAAAAATGAATAAGAAAACAAATGGTTCAAAATCCATGAACAAAAGCGAAGAAGAGACCTGTCATCGTGGCGACGGTATGTGGCTTCCTCACAGCACAAAGATTCGCAACGAGGAACACTGGACGCCGCGACCCAACGCGTTACAGCAAAAAAGTAATGAAAATATCGAATTTGCGCGGTGACTGATAACGCGTGCAACGTCTATCGCTAACTAACGTTTCGGGGATAACGCACGAGTGAACGCACTCGTTGGGCCGCCACATTTTGCATTGGAATTCAGTCACGTGTCACGTTTAATCGAGATGCTGGCCCGACGAACAAACGAATCGCGCTTGCGGAGGCGGCCGTCTCGACGACTCAATGGGATCGCGGCCGATTACGAGTGATACTTGGAGCGATTGTTAATTGGACTGATGTAATGGTGTCGAGGAAGTATATTGTCGCGTGACTAATTGGTCTCTTAGATAATGAAACCGATGCTTGGCCAGCGAAAGGATAACTGGGTCGCATGGTTGCGGTACAACTACATTCTGCGTTGAGTTGAGAATATTGATAAGCGAATGTCCTTTGAATATTATCGTTGTTCAAAACAGATGAGAAGGGACAATATTTAAAACAGAAGGGAGAATATGTTTTTCCCTTTCTTTTTGGAGATTTAAACTTTACTTTTCATTCATAATATCTACTTTTGATGAAAATTGTATTGGTTAATTCTTAAGCTTAATCAATGCTCCTGTAAAGTTTGCAATTTTGCGCTCACGTGATACTCTTGACCGTTATACAATGAGAATATTGAATATCTAATATTTCCCTGATTTCCCAGCTACAACATACATTTATGTTCCTTTCTAAGAATATGTTTAAGGAAACATTTTTTACTAATAATTATTTCTTGGATCTTAGTAATTACTACTTCACCTGTGTGGATATTGATGATATTTTTTATTATTTTTTTCTCGAAATTAAATATAAAATACGTTCAAATGATAAGTACTATTTTCCCTCTTATCATAAATTCGCTTCAGTATACAACATAAAATTTTAAACTCACCAGTTGTATTGAGGACCCAAATTACCCCGAGTTATCAGGGAATAAGCTTAAACGCAAGGCAAACACCAAAAGATCTGTCAATTAATTGATGTTCTTTAGAAGACGGTCACGCGTATTGACAACAATCGTAAAAGATATTAAGGTGATTAGTGTCTTTGTTTGCACATGAACAACACTTGTGATCCCATTCCCCAGACGAAAAGGATACAATTGTAACAATTTAGCAAACGGATGTCAGTGTGTCGTTTCAGAGATTCACCTATTTTACGAGTAGTTGAGAGCACGATGAAGTATCAAGCACATCTAACTGTTGATCAGAGGAGATCAAACCAGCAGCACGTCTCTGACGCTTTTGTTGGCATCGACGAATTCGTGTATCCCCCCATATTAACATATCACGTCCCGGACCATCGCAGAATTTCGTAAAAACTGTTGTGTTAACAGGCGTATCGCTGGTATGGAGCCTGATAATTTATGGGCGTCGGTGTTCTTATCTTTTCCTTCTGTTCTAATAGCTACCTCGTAGCGTGTCATTTGGCAGTTGCACGATATATTGTCATATTGTAATGTAACCGTTTTTAAACAATAATCAAGTAATTAGGTATCAATACCTATTCTTTAAATACGCGAAGAATTAGATGTTAAATATAAAACGTTCCCTTTCATACTTTATTATAAGATATTCAAACTTAACAGGTCTGTTCCAATTAGTAATTATTGCTTACTTTCTAACGTGACAATCTCTACAAATTTTATTTGTGAAATTCGAAGAGATTACCTAACTTTCGAATTCGAGTCCAGCTGCTTTGGCTTCAGATAATTGCAAACGCACCGCAATTTCTCCTAAGTTAGTTATGAACATTTAATAGGGCAATTCGCAAAGTGGAACATTGCTAGTGGCTCCAAGTCGGGGCAAACTATTACCAGCTGTGCACTACCGATGGGCTAATTAGAAATGCCGCGATCGCAGTTTCCTGTTTACACGGCAAATATCTCGCAAACCGTTACGCAAACGGATCGTAGCTTACAAATATTTATGGCAATGAAGTGTGTAGTTGTAATACACTTTGGCCAACGTAGTGTATCGTTGGCGTGTAACGAGCGAAACTCTCGACTCGTATGGCATTTTTATTTCTCTGGCTTTGTTTGTGCTTGTTTTCCGACCGAGATAACATTCGCGGAATTTCACCATCGTAAAGTAGATCTTTTGAAATCTCTAGGCCGCGTGTGGCACAGATATCAGGTCAAGAGTAATGGATCACTTGCATAGAGCGTGGAAACTGTAATAATCACATCTGCAGTTATTAAAATTTATTTAGTATATTAGTTTCAGATTTTTGTATCAGGAATTGGGGTAAGATTCACAGAGATATGTACATCAGGAGTTAATTCCTTTCACAAACAATTATAATATTTCTCTTTAGTAAACAGTTTCAAAAGAGGTGGTCCATGATCGTTATTTGAGTAAGAAAAATGCTCCTCTTTTAGGAGAAATTCTGATGATGCTTTGAAGATTTTTTATTCTCTTTTAATCTTCTTATACCTTTATCTACTTAACAATTTTAAATTCGTAGACTAACTCGGTCTAATTTACTAATTACTGTTCCACCCTTTATTCTCGATAATGGCTTGAAAATCCATTACGTCAGTATCGTTGCGTTCTAATTACTCAAAGCAAAACAATGCCCGTTCCATTTGACTAGTGTGCACTGCAACCGAAAGTGACCTTAATTTTTAGCTCATTTCGTTCGAAACGAACGAGTGAGACTTAATTTTATCTCAAGGATAAGGAAAAGAATATTCACAGAAATCAGTAGCCATAACGTCTAAATTTCTTTCTTATACTCACTTTTCCGTTGCAAGGCATTCTCATACTGACATTTCTGTAGATACAGTTGGTATGCAAACTTTGATGGATAGTTGTAAAAATTGCGCAACTTTCTACATGCGAATCGATTCCTATAAAAAGAAGCATATTCATGTAAGTGAGTTTTTAAGTTCGCGGAAAATTCACTCTCTAATATGAGCAATTCAGTAGCTCTATTATTCACGCTGTTAGCGTCGTCTACTCTCTGTATAGGAATCGTACCAACTCCTGTGATCTTCACTAAATCGGGGACCATAAGAGGGGAAATATTAGAAACAGTATGGCACTCTGTTCCCTATTCTTCGTTCAAAGGTATACCTTACGCGATGCCACCGCTTGGAAATCTGAGATTCAAGGTATGGGAACTGTATGTAGCACGAATTTAGCACTCCTCTGAGTTATTTTTAAGTAATCATTGCAGCCTCCTATTCCGGCACAACCGTGGAGGGGCGTGCTGAGCGTCACTAAAGATCCCAATACCTGTCCTCAAGTAGACATTAACTATGGCTACATTGGGGATGAGGATTGTTTGTATCTAAACGTATACACTCCTGAGGTAACCAGCAGTACAATCTGAAGTACTCGTGTTTGCACTTGTATTAGCTATTTCAATTTTTGAAATGCTTCTGCGTAAAATTGTCAACAATATGTTAAGCGCTATTCCAACTGCCGACTTACCAGCCGTATACAGTAACTTCTAATACTTATAAATGTGGTTTCCTCCTGTTCACTTCAGACGAACTTTGCACCCTATATGGCGCTAAAACCTGTCCTCGTATGGATTCATGGTGGCGCCTTTGTCATTGGCTCTTCCAATTCGACACAATACGGACCAGATTTCTTCATGGAGCAAGATATCGTAGTGGTCTCTGTGAATTATCGTCTCGGAGCTATTGGTAGCTATAGTTTATCGTCGAAAATCCTCTCGTGAATTCTTCTATCACATGAGATTCCTTGAGTAATATAAATATAGTGCCAATAAATTACTTTGGCATAACAACAACGTAAACTTAAATATTTTAGGATTTCTGTATATGGATCATCCAGAAATATTAGGCAACGCGGGTTTGAAGGACCAAGTTTTAGCGCTGAAGTGGGTACAGGACAATATCGCCGCATTTGGAGGTGATCCAGAGCAAGTGACACTTGCTGGGCAAAGTGCTGGATCCTCCTCTGTGCTGCTTCACTCATTATCTGAAAAATCGAGAAGTATTGCGTTCAGAAAACTTTTAACATTGCTTTGCCTATTCTCTGGCTCATTAGTTGCCTTTGTCGATAGATTTATACCATCGATCTATCGCTCAAAGTGGCTCACCATTGGCGTGGCTATACCACGCTCCGAGCGATGCGCTTGAAAGTGCTCGGGAACTCGCAGATTACCTTGATGCATTCTCCACGGATCCCGATGAACTCGTGAGGTTCTTTTACAATGCTCTCGCTAAAGATCTTGTAATGGGGGCAAATGAGATGGATGCTATGCCGGCATACGTATGAAATTTATTTTTGTTTCTCAGTGGTAGTGGTTTGTGAGATAATACAAGAACAGAGTGCTATACTACTTTTGTTATGATGTGTAACCGCAGGTAGGTTTGAAATTTAAACCCACCAAGGAGAATGCCGCGTTAGCCGCCCCTGAAGATCTATTTTTGACAGAGTGTCCCATTAGTTTGTTCGCGACTGGGAATTTCAAGAAGCACGATATGATTTTGGGGTACACTAGTAATGAGTTTGTTAGCTTCACGGGACGTAAGTGAACAGATTACTGTGCTTAATGTACTTCTTTTACGATAGTCTGTGCTTTTATTTTGAAATATTGCAGCCATTTTTGCCGCAGTCAACACAACAAACCCGATTTGGAGCAATTTAAATCCATTTTTCTCACCCATGTATAACGCGATGTCCACGATTCTGAAAGGCATAGCAGGGGTAATAATTTTAGCTATGCTATTTACTCTATAGACAGTTTAATATTAAATGCATTGAAAAAGTGCATTGAAAAATGCATTGAATATAATTTGAAATATAGAAGTAAGAAAATATTGATATAATTCTTGGCTGACAGACATTTTCAGACTTCAGCTTTAAGGGTCCCATAGACTTTCAACAAAGACTGTTAGCGTTGTACAACAAAGACCATCCCATTTATTATTATATGCTGTCGTACACGTCACAATATCTTACTCACGTTGTTGACGAAGGAGTTCCGATAAAGAGTGGTACGATCTACCTTCTTATTCCTTCTGAGACATGAACTTCACATAATACAAGTTTCCCAGAACTGGTGGTATAAGTGGAAAAGGAAGGGGTGATTCTACACGAAAAAATAGGACAATGTATTGTACTTCGTCTTCAATAGAACTAACTTTGAATTTTAACCACGTACTACTGTATCAAAATACAGTTATAGGCGTTCGAGGGGTAAACGGGGAAAGAGGAATGCTTCTAGCTTACAACAGACAGCCACTGGTCAGACCGAGAGTATTCCAATTCCCCTTACCTCGTATACCCTTCAAGTACCAAAAACTGTACTTACATACGCTTGTATTCAACCATAATTCAAACTCGATTTGCTCAGGAACGAAGCACGATAGCAAAAAATTTATTCTATATTTTCAACTTATTTTTTCATATAGAATCACTCCCTCTCCGCTTGTACCACCAGTTTTGGGGTACCCTGTATAGCAACAATCATAGACCTTCTGCTAATACAAATGAATACTTTTGTTTCAGGAACTGGCCACAATGACGACGTCGACATGCTATTTTATGTCAGCACACTGAACACACCCAAGGATCCTGAAAATCCTTACAACAAATTCAAGTTGAAGATGGTGTCTTTGTGGGCAAACTTCGTAAAATACGGGTACCTTACAGCTGTTATTCTCTTATAGACAGTAGCAGTAGGGATGGCCCTACTGGTTTAGTAGTTTATAAGGTTTCAAAAAACTTTCAGATTTTTAACCATTCTTTTCTTTGCTTATATTTACAGCGACCCTACGCCGGTCAATGCAAATCCTATAAATGGGGTAGTATGGGAGCCATCTGGGAGAGAGGGATGGTTACTCAACATCGACGAAGCGCCTGCAATGATGCATCGCAATGAAGTGATTAAAGAATCAATATTGCACACAGAACGAATTATGTATCGCATATTGCCCCGCATAAGCGGTTGCAATAGCATTTTCCAGCCAATCAGCTATGACACCCTCTTCCCTTCTCGATCCATTTTTTAATCATCAAGGTAATGGTTTCAGCTGCGTACAATAAAACACGTTTGATAATATTGACCTTGATTATATTACTCTACTGTCTCAAATAGGACCCTCCATCTTTAACTTCCTGTCTCGGCGAAACAGAACCACGAGTCTTTGAAGGGTAAGTTGTTTCTTTATTTTCTTTGACATGAGGAATATGCATGCTTTCATTTAACTCATTATTTTGGAAGATTCTGTATACTTTACTTCTCGCAACTAAAGCTGAGAGATTTAAGTGAATGAGTAAATTGAAGAGTTGCTTTGCAACTTTAAAGAAAAAGCAGGTGTAGTAGATACACATATATTGATAGTCAAACCGTGGTTCGCGAACCACATGTGACCTTTTTAAATACCTATTGTGGCTCCTTGGTTTTAGAAATCCTTCTAGGGAAATTTTCTGAGAAAAATCCACCTCTATTTTCACCCCTCGCACCCGAATACAAAAGCGTCTTTAAGAAAATTCGACTGAGGGTAAAGTAAAGTAAAAAGTAAAAAAATTTTACTTTAAAATGAGCCTAGATGCACTGCCGTACGATTTTTTCATAAAGTTACAACAGCTCAAAGAGTGAAAATTTCTCTGTCCAAAATTAGTGATCCTTTAATTTTGGTTAAATGTATAAAATACTGTTTCAACATAGGATGTGACTTTTGAGTATTTCTGATAGGTGAAATATGGCTTTGATTATAACAGATTTTGGTCACTAGTGATATACATACATATATGATTCAATTGACTATAGGTGTACATATACATACATATATTATACATGTATACATAACAATAGTGGCAATAACAAGTTTTACACGAGAAACATTTCCACCCGCCTTTGTAGTCTCACTATGTACACAATATGTATGATTTTGTATATATTACATAAATTAGTGTACAAATAGTATTTACATAAATCATAGAGCGCATAACCATTCTCTAAATAGTGTTCCTGTAAATATTATAAGGCTACAATAAAATTAATGAATAGAAAAAAATTAGATTGTGTGAGAAAACATACCTTTAATTTTTTGATAACATTTAATCGGAAATAAGGTTTCTCCGTTAGGTCTTCCAGACTTTCTAGATATAATTTTTTACATTCTACTGTTGTTATTACGAAAATTAAAATAAGTGATAAAGCTATTAGTCTCATCTCTGCAAACAGTAGAAATGAGTGAAAAACTTACTTAACATATCCTGTTACATTTCTTATTCTACTCAGCTGACATGACTTGTATAAATTATTTAACTAACCTGTTGATAAGGTAAATCACTCAACTAACTGAATTCGCGTGTCATATTCAACTTGCTTTAGTTATTTAACTAAACTCACGCAATGAACCTGTTTTACTTTTTGTCTTATTCAATATGGTCACGTGTACTAGATCACAATTTTTCTTCACAATGCTCGTTCAGTACATTTTTTCATACAATTAATTTACTTTCTTTAATATCTTTGAGTATACTTAAATAATGTATATTATTCAGCACTTCTGGTTTACCCCATTTATATTATTTACCTCTTTCCTTGAGCCATAATCGAAAATTCGTACGTATAAAAGTATGAAAAAAGCAGCAAATTTTCTATTTAGAACACATTTATTTTAGTCAGCTAAAAGTCATTGTGTGTGGTATAGAGCTTAAAGCTAGAAGCGTTTCTACAATCCCTATAATTTCTGAAGATCATTCATCGTAATTACTTCGACCTTTACATTAACCAATTAACAGGGCCTGCTTCGGGAACATGAGCTGCAAATACAGATTTACATAAAATATCCCATCTTAATTAATCTTTCGATGTTAAGACACACTATATCGTACCAATTTCCGAGCCAGGTTGTCTATTAGGGATAAGGATCTACGATCACGTCCAGGTTCCTACAAACGCGACCAGTGATATAGAACAATTATTGTAGTACACGTTCCTTTAACCCCTCGACCTCGGCACTTCTTACGAATCATGTTTTGTTTTTCAAATAATAATCCTCGGCTATTATTGCTTCAATGTTTTATTAGTTTGATACTGACATGCACAACAATACATTTTCTACATATTTTTTCTACACGATGTTACGCAGAAAGTTTTTTAACAACGTTTCACAAATAATGAATACCACCGCCGTGCAGAGAAAGTGCCATCTTCAAGGAGTTAAATCTATCGAACAAAATATATTCACACCTTGTCTTCCCGAGACTTGTTGCCGTTGCCGTTGTTGTTGTTCTCGTTTGGGTCGTTTACATCACGTTCATCAATTTCCTGCAAATGAAATAAGTAACACATAATATTCGTATGTAAATGTACTGCTACTCTTATTATGGAATATATTTATTTACCAAGATGTCTTCATCGTCGTCGAGGTCTGGATCGGCGACATCACGTTTGTTTGGCTATAAAAAAATGAGGGACATGCAAAAATTGTTATTGGTAAAATCGGCGTTGCTGCTAAGATGAGAAGAGTTTCTTTACCGGATTGTTTGGGGGTGGGTTGTTTTGTGCTTGGTTGGTAATGGGTGGGTTGGCGACATCACGACGACGGAGCCCCTGCAAACGCGAAATGTACTGTACAGTAATTGTTCGCTTGAAACAGTGTCTTAATATTGAGTCGGAATAAGCATTACTGGGAGGTCTAAGGGAGATTCATCGGAAGCACCAGGCTTAACGAGTCCACCCAAACCAGGAACAACATCGAGACCAGGGACAGCACCAAGAAGGTCAAGTCCAGGAAGACTTCCGACAACATCGAGCCCAGGAATACCGCCGACAATACCCGCAGCATCTCCAATGGGTAGCTTTAATTTTGTATCAAGTTTAAGCGAAGCCAAAGCTAAGGCAATTGCTTTCGCTATTACCAGACCAATCAATTCTCCGACAGCATTGCTGCCTGTCTGTTATATAAAAGCAAAAGACATGTAGAACCAGGGTTGCCACAAAAATTTCCTCCTTGGGTATATTGGGGGAAATTGAAAAGTGGGGAAGTAAAAACAGGTGTCCTATTATTATATTGGTATTGGCCTTAGACCCAAGGGAGACCTTGACAACACAATAGGACACCTGATAGTTCTTTCCCCATCTCCTAATTCCTCCCACTATATCTAATGAGGGAATTCGTGCGGCAACTCTATGTAGAAAATTCATGCATTCTCAAGAATTTTTAAAAACCATTGGTGGACACTTTGATTAATAGCGTTTGTTGCATTTGAGAAGACAAGCGTTATATGACATACCTTAGCCAGGAGGTTACACTGTACTCCCGTCATAACGAGGACAGCAACACTCAGAAGGACGAAGTACTTCATGGTTCAAGCTTTCAGTGTGCTCGTTGCTTGGAGAATCCTCAAAACAAGACATGTTGAGGGCAGTCCCACGCTGGCTTATATAGTCCAAAATGCAACGTAAATACTGTCACTTGGAAGAATAATATTCCAAACATTGACCATTATATTGTGTTCCACGTGGAACGATATATGTCGCAATTAATTTTGACTTAAAAGAAATTTATTGATTTAATAGATTGACGTCGCGATTAACCTTCACTTACGAACGATTCAATTGATGATTATTATGATAGGTAGCTTTCTAGGAAAAGTGTCTGATAGAAGGTATGAATTATAGTAGGAAATTGAAACACAGGTGGTCGGTAAATCAATTGCTTCATATCACACATTCTTATTGGTTTTGTGACACAGTATTTTATTTATCAAAAGTCAATGTGGAGTTTCATTTTTACGTTTTGAGAAATTTTTTATTTTTAGTTTTTAGATAAGAAAATTGTTAGAGAACTGTAGTTATTTATACTGTTTCATAATATTTTTTTAATTAAATATAGGCGAAGGAGACATTTACTGGCATGAATAGTTCTAAATGAAGATTTTGTAGGAATTCATTTCTCAAAATATCATGTTCCTCTGTCTTCTGAAACTCTTCTTATTCCTTGTTCAATCTTTCTATACTTTGCTCTATAGTAGGTTGCAGTCTTTTAGGCGAGTAGCTCTCAGAAGTTATTACAATTTAATACCTATAAAAAATAGTAAAAAATACTATAATTATATGTATAATTGTTTTATGTGAACATATAGAAAAACTAAAAGCTTGCACACTATAACTATAAATTTAAAACTTTAGAGACAAGTTTTTGAGTAGAATATAATTACATTCGTCACAAAATTAAAGGAGCATTAAATTTTGATCGAAAGATTGTCGATCTTTGAATTACTGTAACTTTGTTAAAAGAATGCGTACAACAGTTCACTTAGACTCATTTTAAAAAATGAAGTCGCTACTTTCATACTCGAGGTTTGAATTTTCTCCTATATTTTTTTATATTAAAAAGACGAGGTGGGAAATTTTTCTAAATTTTACAAATTTAATCGACTTACAACTTTAACCTTCTTCTACAATCCTTTTTACACTGAATTTGTAGAGGGAAACCTTTACAACGACCTTCTAAAAGTTAATCCATTACCTGCGATCATTTTGGATTCTTAAAGCTCTATAAAAGTCATACCGTAAGATATACAACAAAATGTATTAGTCAAAATATTTTACTCTATCGTTGCATTCCAATGTATCTGTAAAATTACAGTCATCTGATTATTAGTTAAGCAAATAGGTATGTTAACTTTAAATTAATATTATCTCAAAATTGAGACAAAATAGATATGTATTTGGTAGGACACTTTGTGTTCTGTTGGAGTGAGCCACGAGCTTTTGAAAGATTCTATGATTCTTTCTTCTTTTCTAAGTTGAGCGATGGAGCAATATCTTCATATTTTGGACATATTTTGTAGCTCGATTGTGATTTTCTTAATTTATTGTCAGTCATGGTAGTTTTGAAAGACATTAACAAAGATACCCAAAGCATTAGATTAACGAGTATGGTATACGAATTGTCCAACATGTATAAAAAATTTGACATGTTGTTCAACATGTATCAAAGATATGACTCTATATGACAAAATAGGATGCAAATGAAAAATGATAAAGTTGTGTACAGTGTTCCAGAGTTATTCCTTGTTAAGAAAACGCCTGAAATAGATGCGCGTGAAATATGTCTGACTCGGGATGAGACTCATTCTACTGTCGGCGAGTATTCAGCAGGTCAGACAGTTAGACAGCGAAGTTAGTAGAATAAGATCCTAGACAAACATTTCACAGATGTTTTAGTCGTTTTTTCTACAGCAACTATTAATTTCTGACATTTGTTGGATACGCTATTAACATAATATACAATGTATTTTAATTTATTTTTTATAAATTTTCTATTTATATTTACATAATTTTGCTTATACTTGCAAACATAAAGTACAGAGTGCCTAAAAATTATACATATACATATAATGACTACCATAGAAGTATTCCACACCCCTGAATCGGTGGAGATCTGTTAAAAAAAATGTACCGCAAAATTGTTCTTGACCTAGAAAATTCTTCTAGGTCAAATTCTTTTTTCATTGTAGCACGTTCTACTCCTCGAGAGGATTAAAAGTGTGGCAGAGTCCATTCTCTTGAAGAATGATGTTAAAGTTTCAGTTTGTTCTTAGATTGATTTAGGTCCAGAAAGTTTACCAATTTTCATGTCTACCCCTCGCTTTACTTCCTAGATATTGTTTTGTATTAATCGGAGGTATTGAAGTTATTCCTGTATTTTAATTTTTATCCGCCTTTTTTTAAATAACCAATGGCTATTTTGTTAAATAACTTAATTAAACTTAATGAAAGCACACATTTCACTAATCTTATATAATTTATTTCATTAATTTAAGATACTAAACTTAATTGACACAATTAACTTACTCTACTTCCTTGATTGTTTTCGGACTTATTGTTAGGTATCTAATCTCATAAACTATTTTTTATTTAAATTCAAGGAAGGGACACGAAGGCTTGAAATTGAACAAAAAGTACAACAAACTTCTGCGAGGTATTACTGTATTTCAATCAACTACAAAGCAACATAAAGTCTAAAGTGTATTTATATCTTTTCGCAATCATTTTCTTCGACGCAGTAGTCATTTTTCCGTGCATCCATCGACAATTAGAGCAGTTGTTGTTTAACCTCTTCTGTCTTGTGGGGGCACTGGAAATGCAACAGATAACATTAGTCGATCCATTTTTAAAGACTTACATCCAATTTTAAGTTAGATCGTGTTTTATATTTATTCCGCATATATCATACATTTCTTCCACAGCTTCTTGGGGGGTCCAGCTTTAAGCACGTCACGACGGTACCTCTGCAAAGTAATCTCATTGGTATTATAATTTCTTTAACAATTGCAATTAACGTTAAAGCACAATGATACTTACTGGTTGATAAGTTGGTGCGGGTGTGGGGTAAGTTTGGGCGGGTGTAGGGTAAGTTTGGGCGGGTGTAGGGTAAGTTTGGGCGGGTGTAGGGTAAGTTTGGGCGGGTGTAGGGTAAGTTTGGGCGGGTGTGGGGTAAGTTTGGGCGGGTGTAGGGTAAGTTGGAGCGGGTGTAGCGTAAGTTGGTGGTCTTGTAGCATAAGTTGGTGGTCGTGTAGCGTAGGTTGGTGCAGGTGTGTCATAAGATGGTGCAGGTGTGTCGTAACTTGGGGCGGGTGTAGGGTAAGTTTGGGCGGGTGTAGGGTAAGTTTGGGCGGGTGTAGGGTAAGTTGGCGCTGGTGTAGGGTAAGTTGGCGCTGGTGTAGGGTACGTTGGCGCTGGTGTAGGGTACGTTGGTGCTGGTGTAGCGTACGTTGGTGCTGGTGTAGCGTACGTTGGTGCTGGTGTAGCATAAGTTGGTGCAGGTGTATTGTATTCTTGTGCAGGTGGGACATATTCATTTACAGGTGGAACGTATTCTTGTACAGGAGGAACGTATTCTTGTACAGGAGGGACGTATTCTTGTACAGGTGGGACGTATTCTTGTACAGGTGGGACGTATTCTTGTACAGGTGGGATGTATTCTGGTACAGAGGGGATATAACTTGGCACACTGTTTTCGCAACTACTTTGGTAAGGTACAGTGTAGACAGGACTTTCCACGGATTCCTTTGAGACATCATGTACAGCCTTCAACTAGAACAAATGTTAAGAATTCATTACTTTAAAAATTCCTATAATAGTTTTAGTAACGCACAGTTTAGCGAACTTGGTAACGTCTAAGACATTATTGACAGAAATATCCTTGGCAATGAACACCTCGGTGATTAATACCTTAGAGATCAAAAGTTTATCTAGCAGTCCCTTGGCGGCGAGACCTTTTTTGAGGAGATCGTGGCCAGATGAAAGTCCTGAGTGTAAAGTTTTGCTGGCTAAGTGCAATCCTTTGTTGGCTAGTTTTTCTAAGAGCAAACCCTGGGCGGCCAAATCTTTTGCAAGTTTTCCTGCCAAAACCAATCCCTTAGAGGCTATGAGATTGTCAACCTCTGCCTTAGCGATCAAACCCTTGGAGAGCAGACCCTTGATGAGCAAATCCTTAGCGCGCAACTCTTTGCCAATCAAACCCTTGCTGAGCACGTCCTTGGCATGCTTGTTCTTGCCTACCACGTCAACGAGATACACGGTCTGGACATGGACCGGAACAGGGTAGACTGGCCTTTGTACGATCAAACGCTTGCCATATGCTCCTTTGATGATCAGGTTCTTGTTGATCAATTTTTCAGCAGGCAACTTCTTGGCGATCACGTCCTTAAGCTGTAAGTTACCGAGAACTTCCGGGACGATATATCCTTTAGAGATCATATCTTTATCGAAAAAGTGCTTGGCGGGCACTTTTTTGCCGAGAAGGACCTTGGCGGGCACATCCTTGGCGATCAAGTCTATGATGCGCACATTCTTAGATAGCAGGTCCTTGTGGAGCAAGCCTTTGCGGATCAGATCATCGTCAATGAAGCTCTTGGCAGGCAAGTCTTTGTTGATCAAGTCCTTAGCAAGCAAACTCTTGCCACCAATATTAGAGGGAGCGGCACTCTGCCAAAAGGACGATCAAGGGATAACTTGTATTCTCGGAGTAAATAGAGAGAAAGTATCGTAATGGTTATCTGTGGTATCTAGTTTTTGTGGTATTAGAAAAAGTTACTTGATCGAGTGTAGAAAAGTAGTTTTTAATAAGGTCCAAAAGTACTTTTTAAGCTCTTAATTATAAAACTCACCAAGCCGTAAACAACTTGACAGCTCCCAAATTGGACCAGGCAGGCAACGACAGCAAAAAGAATTGCGAACTTCATTTTTGCTATGAATGTTAGTACTGGAAGACGGACTCCGCAGAAGACACACTGAGAGCAGTTCGTGAATCGGTTTATATAGCTCGAAATACAATGCGCCATGTTATTACAGTAATAATTTTGTCACCTATAAGAGTAATGTTCCAAACACTGTCTATTGTACTACGTTTTACGTCAAACGAAACATTTTTCAATAATTAACCTTGATGTTGAAACAATTAGTAAAATCAACGAATATTGTTTTGCATGAAAAATGGTTGAAGGAAAGATTAACTGACAATTGGAAATTGAAACACAGGTGGTCAGTAAATTAATCATTTTACTGATGACGCAGATGGCACTCGATGTTTTGTTTATTGAAAATTGTACTATTTATTTTTCCTTTCACGATTTTAGTAAATTCAGAAAAATATTAATAGAGGGGAAAATGATTAATAAACGTGACGTATATGATGTGAAAACTTTGGATAAATTTTTCTGTATGAAGTTCAAAGGAAGGTTGTACTTCGTAGTTTCTGAAAAGAGTTTTCGTGTTGTAGCTTGAATATTGTGATGTATAAATTGTGACGATATAAACGCCAAAATAATTATGCTTTTAATTTTCATAACTGATTGATACATTCAGAACCGCAATTATAGTTTTAGAGGCTCTAGGCACAATATTATTATAGGGTCTCAAAAACACACGTCTGTTTTAGTTAATTAAATTCAAATATGTTTTCTTTTAAATTTATTGAAAATAAACGTCGACATGTGCATAATAATTTATTTTAATAAAATAAAAATAACACAGTATTAGTATTTAAGAAAATATAAAAATAAATCAATTCAAGTTTAAGTTAAAAAAGAAAATAATAACTAAAGTGCCCAATTAAAATAAACACGTCTATCGTATCAAGAGGCTGGGGCAACAAAATATATTTTACAGATTTTTTCTACACTAGGATATTTTTCATATTGTTTATAAGGAATAAGGATTCAAAGAATAGCCGCATAGAGAATAAGGCTCAACTTGCACCTAATGCGTATTATGGTAAATACAGACGTGGATACACTCAGGAAATAATTCGTATTTGCATTCCTAGCTATAGTTGTATAATCAGGGTGGACCTCGTTAAGATAGATTGGGTGTAACCTATCCCTCATTAATTCAGTCAAAAAAAAATCCTTATAACTATGATGGTCAAGTGAACTTCTAATAATTCTAGTATTCGTCTCAATGCTTCTGGTATAGGATAGGGGCTAATTTGCCCTTTCTTAGACGCTTGGTTGTGGTGTTTACGTGGAAATGGATAGATATGCTCAATGAAAGAATGTATGGGTACTCCCCAAAGGTGCCTTGAGGAATACGGGTTAGAGCAACATTAAATGATTGTAGTTATAACTATCTGGTATATAGGTATATACTATATGGTATTCTTACAGATAACCAGTCGCATAAACAATGCATAATATTAAATCTTTTTTAATGCAGGAATCTTCGTTTATTAAAATACTATTACAGTGATTACAGTATACCCATTAAGAACATCACAATATCAAGATATACATATATTACAAAATACAGTGATGCCTTGGAAATTGTCCAGAATTTTGCCTTGGAAATTATCCTTCGATTCCCACCAGTTTTTAGAACTGACTTCATGGAATCAGCCTGTAGCATTACGTATTAACAATAAGATATATGAAAAAATTTATTCAAAGCCCATCATCTCACAGTCAAAGATGTTTATTACAATAAATGACAAGGTTCATCTACCTCATTCGCACTCAATGGAGAAAAAATATATTCAAAATTTCCTAGATCTATCTGCCTTCAAAATTGACTAGACACCGTCCCGAATCGAGGCCAATTTCCAAGGCAGTATTGTACTTTCAATACAGGAACATTTTATCAATTTGTACGTATTCATACTAATTGAAGATGTGACAAAAAGAAAAAACACTTAATAATGTACATAATCATACATCAGAAGTAAATTCTGAATTTCAGTTGAAATGTAACAGACGAAAAGGATTCAGATTTTCAAATTTCAGGTATTGTGGCATATATTTACAAAAATTTGAAAAGTTTCCCTTTCTTTACTTTTTCGGGATAGTATCTACCAAATTACTTATCAAATTATTCATAACAGAAGCATCTTGTTCGTCCTTTTCTCTAATTACACGATCACGCATTATAAATGTATTGTAATCAATCTCCAGTTGCAAACCTTCCTTCCCTGAAGGTAACCATCGTATTCCAATGGTTTCTTCGTTAGGAGTTGGGTCCCTAAAAATTAATAAACAAGAGTAGACAGCTTTCGTTTCAAACTTCGCAGCGAAGAACTGCGCATCAATTATAATTTGTGTGCACGACAGCCACGATGCACTTTGCCTATTACAACCTAATAAATCTCTATTTACCCATATTTTGCAAAATTAGCCCACATTCTGACAATTTTCTTGCGGAACTGATTGTACGGTACCTCTGGATTAGTAGGAGAGTTTATTGGCAAATGGAACAGAAGATTAATATCATCGCCATGAGATGTACCTAAAACAATCATTATCAGTGTGTTCGTTAATTAAACAAGGCTTGTCAAGAAGTGTTTAAAATATGCACTTTATCGCAAAAGAATCCAGTTACCATTTATATTTGGATTAAATATTCTATGCAAATTGTATTTAGTATCGTATCTCAAATAATAATAATAAACAGGTATGTCATCATTGTGCTGAACTAGGTACCTCTGAGTAATATCGATTGGGCCGCTGAAGTAATCAAACGATGCTTTCTGTAAGTTGTATAAGGGGTTAATGACTGCCTTTGTCAGTGCACCTACATATCGCACGTATACTTCAAAAGTGACACAACTCAAAAAATGTGTACTTGTTTAAAGGTCCAAATTAAAGAATATGTTCAAAGAATTCTTCAAATGTAAATTACAAATTATTTAAATAATAACAAGAAAATCATTCAATGCAAGTAACATATAACTATTTTTTAGGCTAATTATTCAAGTAAGATAACTTATATTAACTAAAGCTACTCTTTATGTTAATATAATATATTCAATATATAATTCTCTCCTAAACTCGTAAATAGTTTTTTACTTCCCCTGAAAAACAATCTTTTTAAGTTGTTTCACTTTTGTAATACATGTACGATATCATGGTTCATTATTTACCTTTATTATTTCCCATATAGTAGCATTTGCAATTCGATCAAGCTGGCTTTCTACTACATCTCCAAATTTCCTAAGGAGTGGGTCAGTTAGTCTGTATGTCTGTTTAGCTGCCAACTGCCGCGCAATATCCAACGCTAAAAAATCCAATGAGAGAAATAAACAAGTAGCATATTTTGAAAATGTAAAACAAAGGTATCACACACATTGTAAAAATTACAGACATACCTAAAGCAAATACGAGAGCCTCATCCTTAGTGAACCCCATTAATACAGGCATCCGTTTGAACTTGCTGGTTTTTAATGTTGTTATGGGACACTCGCTGATGAAACTAGTATTCGTACGTAATGTTTCCGTCGTCACTACAAATGGCGCAAACAGCGGCATCTGCTCACAAGAAATTGATAACTGTATTATAGAATCTCTAACGACCAACGTTTTTACCTCTAGTTACCTGCCAGTTAAAGTTAACTGGAGGTTCAGGTACATTGAGTCTCATCGATGGGTGATCCTCTGTTGGGCTAGTGGCGTTGCATCACTTAAAATGACAATATTAAGTTGATGCTCAGAAACAGAATTAATGGATTTTTGAATGATCATTTATCAGCTAATATTCATCATTTGTGCTTTGAAGCAAGCTCAATATTGATATTTTTGTGGTGTAACTAGTCTAAAGAGTCGCACATCAATATTCATTGTACCTGGACCTTCAGTAAACTTTAACTGGAAGTAAAGAAATCGGCCCTAAATCGTGGATAGAAATCATACCGGTAGAACTGCGTTGAGCATAGTGGAAGAAGCAGTTGTAATGTCCCTTAGATCAGCATTCTTCAGTGCGCGTAACAATTCTTGTACGTTGGAAGCTTCGATTTTCATACGCTCTCCGAGATTGAATGCTAGGCGACGAGCTTCTGCTGACGTCTGATACGACCATGTAGACAAGGCTGTGCCACTTTGCAAAATGACTTGTTGAAACAGACCTAAAGAGCCAGGAGAGACATGTTTTATGTAGAAAGGTTCGTAGTGCTATTACAGAGAAGTACCACCAATCTGGAGTTAACAAGTTTTGAACGATCAAGTTGGGAGACGACTTCTACTGATCATGAATTACTTCATCTGAGCAGATCCTAAAGAGTACAACCCTTGAATGGAAAGAGTCGGTTTCCCTTTGAAGAAGCTAAAACTAGTCAAGTTCAGAATAAATAATAATAGATACAACGAGTCCTTGCCTTCAGTTCTCGGAGACAAGAGATGAAATGATACGGATGCGGCACCAGAACTCTCACCGAATATTGTGACCTTATTAGGATCTCCACCGAAGTAGGCAATATTCTTTTGCACCCACTCTAAAGCTAAACGCATATCCTTCAAGCCTTGGTTACCTTGAGCATCAGGTAGCCCCAGCGCCAGGAATCCTTGACAGAAACATGACGAACCCTTCGTATATAAACTCTGATAGACTTCTTAGATTGAAGACGATTCTTCAGTTACCAAGTGCCCCAAGGCGATAGTTGACAGTAACCAATAGCACGTCCTCTTCCATAAAAAAGTCGGGAGAGTAAAACCAGCGAGCTGCAAAGCCTCCTTGAAATCCTCCACCGAATATCCAAAACATCACTGGTCTGAGTTTTTTGATGTTTTCGAAATGTGTCTGTTAACAATTTTTAAATCGCTGTTTAATCAAATTCCACTAAAATCTACTAAGAATAGTATAGTATACAACCTATAACATGAATGGTACTTACTTCAGGAGTATACACATTCAGGTTCAGACAATCCTCCTCTCCGGAGGGGTAATATAGGAAAAAAGTTGCGCAGCTTGGACCATCCTCTATGGTTTTCTTCACTCCATGCCATGGATCAGATTCAATAGGGTCCTATATTTGATAAATAAAAAAGAGGTGAAAGGATCTTTGGGCGAATAATTCTGTGGATGTAAAGTAAAACGACCTATATCGTATTTTCAACAAATTTAAGTTGAGGCCTTAATTAAAATCTAAAATCTAGAATTTATATTTGCAAAAAGAGGAAAAGGCATTGAAAGAATTTTTTCACTTAAAAATAAAGGTTCAAGAAAACAGTAGTCTATAAAATAGTATTATAAATTATAGATAGTATTACTATTATAAATAGTATTATAAATACTATTTTATCGAAAATAAAAACATGTGACTTAGGTCATTTTGACTAGAGGTAAGTTTACACTACATGTTATGTAAAAAAGTTATATAACTTTGTTATATAATGTGTAGTATAGACCTATCTCTATATGTATGACGAAAGTGCAGTAGGATCCTATCATGACCTGAAACATAAACGAAGGAATACTCCAAATTCTAATACCTACTCAATCGGTACTAGATATAGTTTCACTTGAGTCATTTCCATGATCTAATTCGGTTTGAAACTTCATGCTTACCTTGAACCTAAGGTCTCCAACAGGTGGTTTTGCATATGGTATTCCTTGAAATGCTGAGAAGCTCTGAGAATGCCATATCGTTTCGAAGATTCTACCCTGAACGTACCCTTTGTGGGTTTCCACAACACTGGTAAACCTTTGACACTGTGCCGTCGACAGAAATGTTGTAACAATCAGAATGGGTATGTACATCAACATCACTCGTCAAGTGTAGAAAATTATACAATTTGTTTTTGCAACAATAGTATTTCAAATGTTAGCTATTGTACTTTATATTCAGTCAAAAGGCTTTCATAATTATCGACGTAGTGGACTCACGAATAGTAATTTCAAATGTTTCGAAAATAAATTATAAGTGGAATTGTGCCTATTTTAGAATTAAGGAAAGTGACAATGATTAATACAGAATAATATTATAGTTAGTTGTATGTATATTTAATTAATTTTAAAGCATAAGCAAATATAGGTGATGCAGATTTCAATTCGCATGTGTTTCTTTCGTCTCGAATCAATAGACACTTACTAGCAAAGTTAAAGCAGACCCTCGTACGATAACAAAAATTGACTAATACGTTGGAACGGCGCAGTTGTATTACTATAGTGCAGTTCAAAAACAATGATGTTAACACAAACCACGAGAATTCGAAGTTCTCACAAATGTATGATTTCCTGACAAACCGTAGCCACATACAGAGTAGTAGAGCAGCACAAAATAAATCAAATTTTTAAATACATAACAATCATAAAGATTATAAAAATAAGGTTGTTGCAGATCAGAAGTATGAACGCAATACTTTACAATTGCACAATTGTACACGTAAAATGTACGCTTATCATTTACCGCACTACCGCTTAGCGATCTGTCGCTTACTGTCTATATATATGGCCATTTCTTAAATTTAAAAAGCGGTAAACGGCAAGTGGAAGCGATAAGCATACACTTTACCTATACAATTATATTGTTTTCCTACTTGTTTCCACATTTTATCTCTGAAAACTGTATTTTTCTAATCTTTATGCTCAACTGTTGTATAGCCTATTTCATACAAATTTACATTTAGTTCAAATTAATACAATTCGATGAATATTTTCATATTTATGTCAGCGCATACTAGACACTATACATATTATTGTATATTAGTATTAATTACAAAAATTGTAATGGCTTATAAAAACAATCATTTCTATATCAATGTTTCCATAATTCTTTCTAATTGCTCAGCTGGCTAATAAAAACCTCTGATTGATGTTCAATAATTCATAACATGAGCAGGCACCTATAAATAGTGGAATATCACTTGGTAGGCACAGATTTGTATCAGTGTGTCATTCGACCTTCCGATAAAGCCAACTGTAATATTAACAAAATGTTGGGATAATTTTTTCGGCAGGATGTATGATATCGAGCCGTGAAAGTTTTAAATTTCTCATCATTTGTATGTCAGAACTTCTAATTTTCTATGGTTTACAGTTTTACATTTGTCACATAAACTACTAAAAGGAATAAAATGTATGCCTATCAGTATTATCTATTTGCAGAATTTTGAAGAGTTTCTATTCATTGCTTTAAAGTAGTATTTGTCATATTTTCTTCGAGACCTTAGATGACAAGAACATTTTCATCACTATTTCTCTCAGCCATGAGTAGACAGTAATTGTTTATGATACATTTTTTCGAATAATTCTGCTTGCTTTGTTATTACACGGTTACCCATCCTAAATGTATTATAACCAATATCTAGTTGGAGTCCTTTTTTTCCTGAAGGTAACCAGCGTATCCCAATCGTCTTCTCGTCAGGAGTAGGATCCCTAAAAAATCGTACAGAGTTTTCATTTCAAACTTTGCGCTGAGTAACTGCACAGCAGTCGTAGTTCGCTTGCGCGGCAGCTACTATGCTTCAAAGTCTACCAAAACCTAATCAGATTTTGCTCACCCATATTTCGCAAAATTCGTCCACATATTCACAACCTTCTTACGAAATCGGTTGTACAGCAAGTCAGGATTGGTAGGAGATATTACTGCGAAATGGAACATAAGACTAAGATCGTCACCGTGAGATGTACCTAGAACAACAGTCTGCAATGTATTCCTCAAACGAATTTGAATTAAGACAATCGTAACAGGTGAAATTCAATTACCATTCATATCTGGCTCTACTAGTCTATGGAGATTGTATTTAGTATCGTGTGACATATGATAATAGTAAACAGGTATGTCACCATTGTGGTGAGCAAAGTACCTTTGCGTAATATCAATTGGCCAATTGAAGTCTTGAAGTGATAATGCCTGAGAGACATATAAGAGATCATTGAGTACTTCTAAAGATGCATTAATATGTCATTACTGGTACACTGATTACCTTTATTTTTTCCCAGATAGTAGCATTTACAATCGGATTAATCTTGTTTATGAATAAATCTCCAAGATTCCTTAATCCCGGATCGGTTATCATGTATATCTGATTAGTTAGCACCTTCCATACAATGCTCATCACTGAATATATTCAAACAGAAATAGTCAAATGGCAGAACAAAAACGCATTAAACATTTACTATCGTTTACAGTGCAATAGGGAAATCTTGGATGTACCTGAAGCATACACGACCCCCTCATCCTTATTATATCCCATTAATACTGGAACACGTTTGTAGTTCCCGCTTTGTAATTTTTTAATGGGACTCTCATTTAAAAATGTAGTATTCATCTGGTGCGTTTCTATCGTCCCTATAAATGGCATGACTATCCCGAACTGTTCACAAAAGATTAATAACTGTATCATGGAACCCCTAAATCGTATATAGAAATCATACCGGAAAAAAAAAGGTGATCATAGTAGAAGTAGCAGTTATAATATCCCTAACATCAGCATTTTTCAGCGCATGTAACAGTTCTTCTTCGTTGGAAGCTTGGATTTGCATACGTGCTCCAAGTTCGAAAGCTAGGCGACGAGCTTCTGCTGGCGACTGATACGCCCATGGTGCCAAAAATGTGCCGCTTTGGAAAATGGCTTTATGGAACAGACCTGAAGAGCAAAACAGGATTTAAGTAGACAAGTTCGTAGTTTTACTACAGCGAAGTGAAGGTAACGAGTTTTACAAGATCAGGTTGAGGGGCGACTTTTACTGATCGTGAATTTACTTTATCCGTTCAGATACTAAGGAATTCAACCAGATCTACATTCGAACACTAGTGCATGAGAGATCCTCAAAGAAAAAGAGTCACTTTTCCTTTGAAGAAGTTATAACTGATCAACTTCAGAATAAGTGATAATAGATGCAATAAGTAATCCTTGCCTTCAGATTTCGGAGACAGCATGTGATATCCGACGGCTGTGGCACCAGCGCTTTCGCCAAATAATGTAACCTGATTAGGGTCTCCACCGAAGTAGGCAATGTTCTTTTGCACCCATTCCAAAGCTAGTTGCATATCTTTCAAGCCTTGGTTACCCTGAGCGTCAGGTAATCCCAGCGCCAGAAATCCTTAGTAGACGCAAAAAGAACCTTTCGTATGTGAACTTTAATAAATCTTGTAAATAGAGAACGTTCAATTACCAAATGCTCCAAGACGATAGTTTAAACTAACAAATACTACGTCGTCTTCGAGAAAGAAGTCGGGACCGTAAGCCCAGCGATCTGAAAATCCTGCTTGAAATCCTCCACCGAATATCCAAAACATCACTGGCCTGAGCTTTGTGATGTTCTTGAAATCTATCTATTAAGAATTTTCGTGACACGTTTTAATTAAAATTCAAATTAGACCCGCTGGCGATAGTATAATGTAGCATAACATGAATTATAGTACTCACTACAGAAGTGTACACATTCAAATACAGACAGTCTTCCTCTCCCATAGGGTAATATAGAAGAAGGGCTGCGCAGCCTGGATGATCATCTATGGTCTTTTTCACTCCGTCCCATGGGTCATGTTCTACAGGATTCTATATTTGATAAATAATAAAAAAGGTTACAGAAAATTTGAGTAAGTAATTATAACATTAAACGTGTAACAGTGATAATCTATGCTTTTCAGCCCAAGGTTGAAATTATCCATTTAAAACGAGTGATAAAATTTTATTAGTGAACTATAGCAAATTTTTTGTTGAAATAGCTGCTATTTAAGAAACTTCAAATTTCGTCTTTGATAGAAGTATTATATTTGACTGATTACCAATAGACATCAATTGTTGTCATTTTGTCTAATTCAGAATTCATCTGTAAACTATTTTAAGGAGATTGCAGTATTGCAATCATTTCTACATTCGTAGGAATATATTTAGAACACGTTACGTCTACAAGTATTGAACTTTTGAATGTTTCAACTAGATTCACCTGTCATCGCTCATACTAAAAAAAGTTAGATCATAGCCAACTTTTTAAGAAGACAAACTGAATTAATTGAAATAGAATTGTATTGAAATTTGGTATTGAAATATCCTATCACGAATTGAAATAGAATTTAAGGAATGTTTCATATTTGAATACTTACTCGTTCAAATTTGAAAAAATAACTAGTCAAAACATAATGCTTACCTTGAACCTGAGGTCTCCAAGAGGTGGTTTCGCATATGGTATTCCTTGAAATGCTGAGTAGGGCTGAGAATGCCATATCGTCTCGAAAATTCTACCCTGGATATAACCTTTATGGGTTTTCACAACATCGGTAAACCTTTGGCACTGTATGGTGGATAAGAAAGT
Organism: Calliopsis andreniformis; assembly: GCF_051401765.1. Taxonomy (NCBI): domain Eukaryota; kingdom Metazoa; phylum Arthropoda; class Insecta; order Hymenoptera; family Andrenidae; genus Calliopsis; species Calliopsis andreniformis. The sequence goes on from NC_135063.1 coordinate 4,619,997, forward strand.
TACAGCGACCAAAATGGACATATACATCATCATAACTTTTCTTGTAAGCTCTGTGCTATAACATTCGTATTTAGGTACATGTCGATTAAACGTTGGTAAAATATATAAAATGACAGAAGATTATCTTGCTAAGATAAAATTTTAAATGATGTACTTGATATTGAACTAAAAAGCCTAGTCAAGAGGCGACAATTTACAACTGATAATACAGAAAAAATTACTGCACTATATTGTAACGTAAATAGATAATAATAAATAAAATAATAAAATCATTAATATTTTCTAACTTCATTAATATCCACAATGTGATAGTAGCTGACGTACTGGGCAGACGAATAATAATTTTATATATTTCAAAAATAAATTATGGATAGAACTATGGTTGTTTTAGCAGAGACGAAAGTTGCAATGATTACAGACTGAAATAATTTTAAGAGTAAGCAAATATGGGTTAACACATGCGCATAATCGAGATCCAAATTCGACAAATTTCTTTCGTCTCAAATAGGTAGACACTTTTTAATATAACAGAAACGGACCGTTTTTAAGTAACGAAAAATAATCAATGCTCTAAGATAATGCAGTACTATTACTGTGACAAGTTCAACTTAATAAATAACAGTATCAAACCAGACGACAAAATCTAAGAGAAATTTACACGAATATTTTTTTTACGAATGCAGACTGTTATAAAGGATCGCTTTCAGATTTATGAACGAGACGCGTTAGGATATCTTCTTACCTGAGATTTTACAAAAACGCTCTGCAGTGATTCTTACTTTATCGGAAATCACTGCACTTCATGCTATCACTCACATGCGCGTACAAATCATTAATGATTCTTTACGTTTACACGCTTATTCGCTTCTCCTTCGCGCGTTCTCTTCAACTTAATGTTTCTGTATCCAATCACGTGTTATGTGTATTGCGCGAAATTCAAACTCTATCGTACTTTACCGCAGATGATGACGTGTGAAATGTTCTTCAATTTAAACGACCTTTAAAATAAAAGAGATCTTCCATCACGCTCTGGCAGAAAATTGATACAATAGGATTAAAAAATATTAAAATCTGGATTTTAAAACATTTCATGTTCTTTGCATGCAATTTCTGTCCACTTTTTTAACTCGAGTTTTTATCTTGTATTTTCGAGTAACGACAGAAACGAAGAACATAGGGGTAGAATTATAAATACAATTTTAATTAACATTTTTTTATTGATATTTAATTAGCACCTAAAGCCAGTACTCGGTTTTTAATATATTCTTTAAACAAATAATATTTTAAAGAACTGTCTATATAGTTGAACTCGTCATTAAAAAGTATGCAATTGTCCCATGTACATTTTTCTACACATAATTGTTTTCGAGATATTAAACCAAACAGATTTTCTATCACCAATTTTGGGGGTACTTTTCACCCCTTTAACATGAATGATAGCCAGTAAAGAAACATATGTATGTGTCGAATATTTTTGGCTATTCTACAGACCTGCCAATTTTATAGGGGCGTTTTACTGTAAGTAATGTTCATATATGCATGTATACTTACTATTTATACACATTAATTATGTATATTTTACAAATTATATATATATAAACATGAAGTTCACTAAGAAAAAGATATGGTATTCAATATTATAAATAGCTTCGTTAACATCAAATGTAATTTGAATGAACTACCAACAATGAAAACAAAATGTGAATCTTCTGGAAGGATGAAGGTGTTAAGATATACAGATACAATTAGTTGAGTATTCGAATTAATCACTGTGTAGGTTAGAATCCTATATATGATCCTAATTACACTTCCTATCGTACTGTAAATCGCAGCGGTCGACTAGTAATTATCTGGAATAGATAACATCAGTGCACGAGATTGATCAGCCTTTCATGCACTTCCTTCAATGTTACCTGCAGGGAATCAAGTGTTATAAATTACCACTTGTAATTATAAAACGCCATCAAATGTTTGTGTATTTTGAGGTGATGGTTACAAAATACAGCAGGTTTTCAAGTGCCTTATGGACTAATCCGTACAGTTTTATATGTCCATCGTATTTGCATAACTGCTGCAACTCTTATCAGAACTACAGTACATGTTAATGATTTAAAAAACACTTCTTATGAATAAGCAATAACTCCAAAATTATGTATTTAATAGAAATACTATTTCGTTTGAATATCTAAATTCATTTGAAGTCTCCTTATCTTCTGATATTTGAAACGAACATTACTACAGAGTAGTTCAGAGAAACAAGTTTTTAATAAAACTTCCTCATACTTCTTGCATTACTATTGATGTCACCGATTAATCCAGCATAAAAATCAGTCAAGAAGCAAAATTGTGATGAATCAGTGCCACATAATAGTTCTTGTAGAAGATAAAATGACGGCAAATTAAAGAAAACTAATTAGCTATACTTCAGATTTTGCATTATTTTTTACTAAAACTGTTTTGTAAAGCAAATAGGATAGATCGGTTGTATGAATATTTTAAAACTGATTTACATTTACCATACCGTGTAATTTTTCGGTTTAATTCTTCTTTCGGTTGGTCTTTCATTGACCTATTTCACTTACGTTGGAGCACTTTCCATTGACCCACACTACTTCTACAGTACGCTCACATTATCTCACCTGATGCTTATCTTTCATTAGTTGATAATTATTCTTTATCATATCAAATACACATGTACGTTTTTTAAAAACATAGTATTTTAAAAATTTATATTTTTTTCTAATTTTTCACTCGCTGGTTCGCTGCGTTTTATTTGGATTTCATCAACGTCTGTCTCTCAGCAGCCTCCCTAAATTCAACACGTGCGAACATCTATTGTTAGCCAGCGGAAAAGGGTATCGAAGTCGTTACTTTTATAATGGAAGAGCGAATACGTGACCGGCTGTATAGATTCTCTTCATGGCTCTCGTGCGGTAGCGACGAGTACCATTGGATATCACGTTCCTCGATGCTGAAGATGTTCCCAACCCTCCTTTGCTCTTACATGCGTCGCGTTTCAGGAAGTAACTATACTCGGCGTTTCAGCTTAATGAAACAAAGGAACTCGGAAAAGCAACAAAAAGGTGTTAACAAATGCCGCTCCACTAAACGTCTTTTTAAAGATTCTTTCCAGTTTTCTGCTATTATTGGTAACTTATTTTCTGCGCCTATTCTACGAGAAATAACTATCCATTATCAGTTCAAAAGGCAAAATCGATCGCAACCCAGTTGCAATAAGCAATTTATATTTTTCAATATTCTCCTGTCACGTCAGCTCCACGTGTATCATTTTTTAACCATAGAATTGCATTTCCCCCGCCATTCCTTGTAGTTACGTTCTTTTCCTACTGCTATTCATGCCAGAAAAAAACATGATAGGATGTGATAGTCAGCGTTACTCATTGACATCTATTAGACGAAGTATTATGAGTAGCTTACGTAAGTGACTATACGTACATATCCATAAAAAGTAATAGATTTATGAGTATTAAGAAGTTAGAAGCCAAAATAAAAATATTATCCTTGATTAGAACCAGTTTAATTTCTCTTGCTAAGTGTAGTTATTTCCTGTGATCATAATAATTACTAAAATAGCAATAAAAAAGGTCACGTATTATACAGGGTGTTTCACGTAATTAGGCCAGGCTATAGCTCTTAAACTATAAGAGATAGAAAAAAATGTCATTAGACAAACTTAAATAGTATCGGATGATTCGTGTTTCGGCGTATGTGTATGTCATATTAGTATGTCAATAAATGACGTTTATGAGCATGACGAAAACGACAATTGTCGAACGTGAAGTAAGAACAATAAATTTAAAATATTGTCTGAACGAAATAATTTTCGATGTAATTGCTCTAATACTTTTTTGTTGAGGATAAAGAGAGGCATCCAATGGCGAACAAAAAATGTATAGTTTCGTAGAAAAAAAATAGAAACGACCTTGAAATCTTTGAAACGCTTTCACTTTCGGAGTAAACGCATATCCCTAAACACGTATCATCCAATACTGTTTAAGTTTGTCTAATAAAAATTTGTTCTGTCTCTTACTGTTTAAGAGCTATAGCCTGGCCCAGTTGCGTGAAGCACTATATCTCGTTTTTAAATACCTACATTTGCATCATAATAGACAGACAGAAGTATTTCAAACCAGTTGTTTGAAAATCGATTTTTCATGATGAATATTACGTGTAAATGTTCAAGCAAAATCTTGAAATGCAAATTCATTCGAAAAAAAGTAATTGGAAATAAAATCTTGAATCAAGATAAACTGGAAACTTCTACTTAAAGTAGAAACTGGAAAAAAATGCTACTGTTTTTAAAAAAATAAAATAGTACAAGAAATATTTTATAAAGATAGGGAAATTGATAGATCGTGAATGTGAACGGTAGATAGATAAAAATAACACTGATATGGTTAATACGTCTTTTTCTACGTGTCTATTTATTATGAAAATATAATACAAAACATCCTATGTTGTATTACATAGATAACAATGCTCAATTAACGTTTTCTCTTCCCTTTTGTCATGTAACGTTACCATCCAACACTATGAGAAGCATGTCGAGACAGGTAAAGTCGTGTTCTCTTAATCCACGTTCTTTTCATTTATTTTTTTTTTCTTCATCTTCATCTTCTTCATATTATTTTTTTTTTCGCTTCGTTTGGAGGAAAGGCCCGATATACAGGTGAAATTACATAGACGATAAGACGTTATAGAGCAGATTACAGACTGAAATGGAGAAACGGAAGTTCCGGGTTTTACAAAAGTCGTCCGTTCGATCGAGCGGAACAGGAACAAGGTGAGGGAGCTGTTCAATTTACTCATCCTTCGACTGGGTTTTTCGTGTTTTTACCGGGAGAAAAGTGTTTTAGGATGAGAATCTCTCTTACTTCATCTTCTTCTTCATATTTTTTTTGTTTTCGTTTCGCGTGTCGATGCACAATTGGAGTTTTGTATTAGCGCTAGTTTACAAATAATACAAATGTATGTAAATATCGTTATAATAATAATAGGTTCCCTCTTAGCGAGAAAGAAGCTTAAAGCTAATTCATCTAGCATCATTATCGTTTTTCACACCATGCTAATACTACGTGTTCCAGGTGGTACCCGTGAACAGCCGTGCCGTGGTCGGAACCGAGCGTGTCTCCGACGCGAGAAAGTACGGGTAATTGCCGTTTCGAAGGAAGAAATCGAAAACAAACAACGATCCTCCCGTTCGCTTTGCTAGAGGAAACCCGTTTCGAACGGTGATCCACCTTCGTTCAGAGATCGATTTCGAATGTAACCAACAGGCTCACTGACAAACTGGTTCTTTCATTTAATCTCTTCTTAACGAATTAAACTGCGAGGTTAGTATCTTAATTACTTCTCAACTCAAAGTTAGACTGTGGATTGTGGATATTTATATAATATATTTATCGAAAATTTCATTACACAAAAAAGTGCAGAATCCACGTCAATTAAATACGTTTTACAATATTTCAAGAATGAAACAAGTGTTTACATAACTTCCACTTTTCTAGTCACATGTACGAAAATAGGAATTTGTATTAATATTTACCTATGACAAAATAGAAATATTTGAAACATTCGAACCAAGACAGATCAGTGCTCGACCTTCGAACACCTCAAATGACTAAACTTATCTTCAGAAACAACAATAGAACAACTAATATTTAAAGTTCAATGTCGTGTCAGTCAACCTGTTGCAGAGGAAGAAGACGCTTCCTCAAACATCTCCAGAAGAAAGGAAATAAGCCACGGATGAAAGGTCCTCGGGGACAGACCGAGAAGTCAAAAGGTTCGGGAAGTTGGTAAGAAAGAAAGAAGGGCGGGGGACGTGTGTCCGAGTCCGCGAAAGAAGGTGAACAGGTTCGAATGGCGTTGCTCTTCTACCCAACAGTGTATTGTCAATCGTTTCTTTCTTGAACATATAGCGATCTTAGCTGTCACAGGCACCGAGTGAAATACATTAGCGACTCTACAATAATTCTATATATCACTACCTTTTTTATTAGGCGAAATTCGGTCGACCAGAGTTCCAGGCGTTGCCGTCGAAGACCCCTTCATTAGGAAACGACACGACGGAGACGGACGATCACTTCCGCATCGGGTGCAGAGATAATCGAGGTAAGATGTGGGTGAAGGGGGCAAGGTGGGGGTGTCGCACACGACAACGGGAACTCTGGGCGAGCTGGTCGACCTAGGCAATTAGTGTTATCTACGCAAATGCTAAGTACAATTAGCACTACGATCAGAATAAACTAATGATCATACATAGTGTCCAAGTGTCGCGTGTCTCGTGTACATGTGTACAGTGTGATTGTACTTGTGCGTACGTGTGTCTGCTGGTGGGTGTATGCGTTTGTGTAGGTGTGTGTAAATGTATGTTCGTTTCGGGGGAAGTCTTGTGTAAGTATCAACGCGGTGTTAGTGTACCTACGGCATTCTCATCTCGAGTTATTAATATCGTTTACCTTTAGTATCTTTAATCTCGTTAATTATTCTTTTAACTCTATATTGCTCTTTGTATTGCTTCGGCGGCAGTATAGCCCTACGTAGTCATGCAAGGTATAAGATTTTTTTTTTTTTTTATCTTCTCCGTTAATAGATACAATGTAACTGGTATTCGTTTCGTCGATTCGATGACAATCGTGAACTGTGGTAAAGAAATAGAGGCTACAACGATCACAATTATAATAACGCTATGGTGAAAATAACTGAAGAACCGCTGGGTCGATTCACGGTAATCGCCGTGTCATTCAATGACTCGCTGCTTGCATCGTACGGTAAAATCTGCGTTCTGGAACGCGGTAATGGGAAACAATAGTAATAATAATACCAATATAATACCAGCCTACCGTGACTCGATATAATATCGTCGGTAATACCGTGTCAACGTATTTCTATAAATATAGTTAACTTCGCGTTCCGCAAGTACTGTACCTTTAAAGAAAAGCTATAAAATATGGATACCTGCGCGATTTCTATTTCTCACTCTCCTTAAGCTACTCTCCTTTTCTCTTTCACTCTCTTTCACGCACTCTGGTTCTCTCTCTCTCTCTCTTTCTCTTTCTCTCTCTTTCTCTCTCTCTCTCGCTCGCTCTTTTTAATCTCTCCCCTTATTCACTCGAATCTTCACGACGAAACGCAGCGCATCGTTTCTACGCCCACTTCGTTATTCTTTTCCTCGAACTACAGTTCGAATATTATAATATATATATTTTTTTATGTATATAATATATATATATTTATGTATATAATAGATTTATGTATATCAATGTAACCAGTGGTGCACGTTTGTCGCGTTACATCGTATTACATCGTCTTATAAAAGCCATCGCTATACTCCTCATCTCGCTTTTTCTTCTCTCTATCTTTAATAATAGTAATAATAATAAGTCTTACTAAACTGTTCGTTAGGCTCACTGAATGTGTACGTGTATCATGTGTATGCGGGTGTTGAAACGTTTCTCTATATCTACTACTTCTACCGCTTCTCACTCACGCTTTCTCTCCCTCTCTCTTTTCTCTCTTCGCTAATTGCTCTCTATTCGATAGATTATTGTATGTAACGAGTAACAAACCCTTATTCGCTACGCTGTGTGAGGTGTACGTGTCTCGTGTCGTCCAGGTTCTGTGTGTGCGGTGTATGTACGTGTGATCCTGCGTCTCTAAGTCATCGTTACAGTTTTTAAAATTATTTTAAGATTAAAAATTCATTGGCCTATTAATCGTGTTTTTTCCTTATTTCTGCGCCGTTTATTATTTATATTAATCGGTCGCGCGTGCGCCTCGTCGAGGATCCGCGACCGCCTACGAAGTTATTGCTTTTGAATACCCCGGCTTCCGTGGGAGCATCCAATTGGAACAATATCCTGTAAATATCAGTCGCACTTTGGAGGAGGCAGGGTCCTTTACGCGGTACTTCTATCGTTACGTTGGTTTTCCTTCATCTTGGGAACAGGGGACTGGGGAAGTGGGGAACGTTGGTGTTGTTGGTGTTTTCCTCGAGGGTACTATCACAATGCATACAATATCAATATCTATATGCGTTTATAGGTAAGGTTAAGGTTCACCCTTATATCACATCCGTCCCTAACCAGCCGCGACTCGCGTCACACGGATTCACGAGGATTTTCAGCCCGACGCTTCGGAAGCACGATTATCCTAACATCTTTCAAAAAGTAACAAGTTTCCACGACTAAATAACGTTGTCCTCTAGAATCAGAAACAGTAACGTTTATCTCCCTTCAGGACGAGCTTTACAAATGTCCCCCTTTTTATTTCTCGAGTACAATACGTATAATTTTCACACTCCCAAATGATCTACCCCTAAATTGATCGCAAAAATAATTTAGCACGCCGCCTGGCTATCCTCGAGAAACTCGCGCGACGCCCCGCGCCGATTAGCTCATTAGTTTAGGTTCGCAATCAATAATAACAATGATAATAATAATAATAATAATCATAGTTCGTAATCATTATCGTCGTCGTCGTAGTCGTTGTTAATAATTGGTACTCGCAAGCGTTCTCTTTTTTCTTATTTTTGTGATCTCGGATCATCGCTCGATATTGCTTTTGTTTTTCTCGTCGTGTCCCTCCGCATCACCCTTTTGGTATTCATTTGCATTTCGTTTTTGTCGCTTCCTTCTGACCTGTAATTGACACTGTCCGTACTCGTTGGAACGCATTTTTATACAGGCTAACGAATAATTTTACTGGATGTATAGGCACTTTTTTCACCGTTCTCCTTCTCTCACTCTCTCTTTCTCTCCCTCTCTCTCAATCTCTCGTTTCAGTTATCTCGCGCTCTCTCTTTCTCTCGGTCTTAAGCTAATCCAGAACAACAAACTGCGCTACGAATTTACCTACAAGGATGGTTCGTAGCCCCGAACAACTGATCTCGTATCGAACAATCGTTTCTTAAAGCTAGAAACGCAAAACTCACGCGTATCATCCCGCAAGGGAATCGTCGAATCGTCTTGATCTACGAAAGGGCATCGAGACAGTGAAATGGTGGGTATAGCGGAGATAGAAGGATCGTCCCGTGTCCTCTAACAGTCAGGTAGCCGTCTTTTGTTTGGTAGAGTCAACCTTGTTTTGCTATCATCTTCAGTGTCTGAAGGAACGTGGTCGTGAACAGGTCGAACATAGACGTTTTTAGTGGTGTTGTAGTGGCTACTAGAGGTTAGAAGAAACTTGTACGTGAAGAAATACATAGTTGAAATTGAAATCGGAAAGGGACAGGGACAGACAGGAGAATTTCGAGCGAGAGGACTTCTGTCATACATATTTGCGCACCTGTTTGGGAGACGTGGTGAGTCGTGCTTCATTAATTACTTGCATTCAAATGAAGTGTTATACTGTTTTTTAAGAACTACATATATGGTTAAAAAATAATTAATTACAGTACATTATCATAAATTTTAAGTATTCGAAAGCATATGTATTTAAAAAAAAAAAAAGAAAGTGTCAGGTAATTGAAAATCAGAAGGATTTTTATCATTTTCGATAGACACACATTGCAAGTAACGTTAGACCCCCACGTCTACGAAACATTAATGTCATTACAATTTTATTATCAGTGTTCTCGCACGTGCACATGCACTGAGTTTAAGTTTCATTATTAATTGCGAACTCTTTGCAAGCTTGCGACTGGTGTTCGACGTACGCATATAGGTCGTAGACGAAGTGGAAAGTACAGCGAACAGTGAGAGTCATAGAGAGGAAATTCTCGTGACACGAGAAGTGAAAAAAGTGATCATCACTTAGAAGAGATCGAACACCATCGAATTATACACGCGTTCGTAACTACGAAGCTTATTCGATTTAAAAGACCTCGATTCGTCTAGCGTTCGACGTTCCCGTCGTTTTTGACGATCACTTTGGCTCGACTCGCTGTATCGACAAAAGATGCGCGCGATCGACACCGAGAGCGAAAAAAGTGACATTTCGTGAGCGCAGTTCCATTCGTCGACCACGCGTTCCTCGCGTTTCCATTCCCTTCATCGTTTGTACTCGATATCACTGCTATATAAATAATTAGCTCGCTACGATCGTTAATTAAACTAACGAGACTCTTATGAAGTTATTGACTCGTTATTGACTCGTTTCTAGTTCTTGAGCAGGCCGGATCGATCGATCGCGCGCATTTTTAATTGTCGGTTTGCTCTATCGAGCGCCACACATAGAATTACACCGGGAACCCGGAATGGTCGTTCGAACGATTGTTACGCGAGTTAATATTATTGCTTATGTAAATAATTCGATGACCCAACGGGATGCTCGAACGCTCGCGGTTCATTCTGTCAACGACCATAGCACTTCGTTTTTCTGAACTGGAAGAAAATCAACATTGAAGTTTCTTTAACCCTCGGGAAATTTTCTTCTTTTACCACGTGCACGAGTCGTTCTTGTAGCAGCAGAATATTTATTGCTAAAGCGGTAGTCGAGTTAAATTATGTCGTTTTAAATGCTGCTGCCTTGCACGAGTTTCGAGCACCGGTCGAGTCGCGTTACAAACTTCACTCGCAACAAATTGTCGAATCGTCGAACACAGTTAACCATCGTGGCCCCAACGCTTAACAGTGTTCGAATATTTGTACATAGTCATGGACATGACACGCATAAAATTATTCTACATCAAGTATTGCTTTTGGTTTGACTGGAGTACGAAGTGACATATAATTAGCCGAATCGTTCATCAGCGAAATTAAGATATCACTTCTTTTCATTTCGTTCTTTGAGCTCGCGTCAAAGCGCCAGGAAGAAAGTCGATCGCTGTCGCTTTGACAATTAACCGAATGGTCCAGTCGTTTCATTGCTTTTTTTCGTTTCTAAAAAACATGGTGTTTGCGTTTCACAGTTTAATAATATTGACACGTTTCCCTATTTTAACTGAGTATTCACGCCAAGTATAATTGAACATTTAATACTTGTTTTTGTCTTTTTAAAATTTTCTCCACATTAAACATTGACGACATAAATGCGTTTACACACAAGTAGCCATTCATTATCTCGCGTTTTGAGCACAATTACCGCGAAGTTGCGTGCAAGCTTTCTCCCTCTTTCGACACATTCACGTAAGTGAAAGATTTGCACGCGACCTAGTGTTCCTCGAAACTGATGTCCACCTTGCAGTTCATAAGAGCAACTCAACGTTTTCAAATCTAGTCTCGCTGAAAGTCTTCGTTCGTATTTATTATCTCAGAACACGGTTCGTTGATGCGTACTTTCGAATGAAATAAAAAAGTTTGAATCAGAATCGAAATGTTTCGAGTATCCCTTGTAAAGTGTTAACTCGATCGTCTATCAGGTTCCCTTCTCTCTTTAAGGCTGTTTCATTTGGTGTTTCGTTGTATGTATCTGTTCGAGCTTCTGAATAGAATTGCTACCGACACGAGAGTAATCGCAACCTTCAACCTTCATCTTTGTATCTTATTTAACCCCCAAGTGTGTAATATCCAAACACTACTCATATCTTATTTGACAGAAATTAATTGCCAGAACAATCTTCAGTCACAGCAACTATCGCTCCACGACCATTTAAGTTGAAATTAGTATTCACGATTATTGCTCAAGAATACTGTTGACCGTTATTATTGACTGATTAATGCATGTCGTGGTTTGCAATAGCGAGGACCGATACCAGTTACGATTGAAACGATCGTTGGCGTAAATCGCAGTTCACACGGGCACATTCTGTATTCATTACCGTCGATGGTAATTGCGGTCGGCGTCAATTACTATTCGTATCAGTCTCTGCGATCTCACTGCCAGTGTCCAGCAACAAATTCCTGCTTAACGATTCGCTACGATTACGATCGCAACGGTCCAGAAGTCTGGGAGACATTTCGATGTACACGAGCGATGATCTTTTATGTCATCGCATTCCTTAGCGCGAAACGAAGGAAAGAAAGATTTGCTCTCTCGCGACCGACGAATTCGGGCAATGTCACCGCCAAGACAGGCTTTCACGATCCGAGAAAAGCAACGATCGTCGCGCGATCACGAACGAACCGAAATAGACGAAGAGACAAAAGTAACTAGACCTTCAGACACCGATATTTATCGAATATTGGCCCGACTGGGGACCCAGTTCTCGCCAGTATAACATTACTTACTCTTATAGTGTAATCTCGCCTAGTGAGATTCCTTACGTGTACCTATACGCGTTAAAGTTTTCACCTTTAATACCGCTACTAGCCCTACGATAACTCTTTACAACTCGTTTACGTCGTCTCTACGCGGCTCTTTATTTACAATCAGAAAGTGGAACCAAAAGGAGAAACGAGTGACGACCGAACGAAGGGATCGTTAAAACGCCGTTAAAGTGGTAGTAGTTCGTAATAGTCGATAAATAGTCGAGATTCGTTAGTTCACTATGCGTAATATGTGTATGTATGTATATATATATACGTTACTGGTGTATACGTTTTATATAATATATTTATATGTATATATATATATTCATATATCAAGAATGTGCGTGAGCGATCGGGTTTACGCGACTGTCCCCGTTCGTTGTATTCCTCAAGATATAACGAACATGTCCTACGGTTACATTCTTTGGTAAAATATATAGAATCTTCTGCTTTGTTCTCTCTTTCGCTCTTTGTTTCCCTTTCTCTGTTCTCCATCGCGCTTCGCTTCAACTGCACGGGCTCCCCGTATCCACTTTCGCGTGGTCACTTTCGTTCTTTCTGACCTTCCTCGCTTTTGTTTAACGTCTAAGGGAAAAGGAAACTTTGTTGACACGGCTTCGACATTTGGCCATCCGTTTACGCGTGTTTTTCTCTGTGCTTAATTGCATCTTACGCTCGAATTTCTTTAGGTTTCAACTTTGTTACAGGTGACGCAATGAACGAGGAACTGAATCGAGCGGTTTTTGGCGGTTCGCCGTGACTGCGTCTCTCGTTATCAGCTTTACACACCGACGTGAAACTGCGTGTCACCTGGGCCCGCGATCTTCACGGAAAATGCAAGCATCTTGGATCTTTTCGGTAAGTCGATTCATTACGCTTTATTGGACAAATTTGAAAATTGGCGGGCGATATAGTTTAAAAAGGGGCGCTCATAGTTTTAAAAGGGGCACTTGGTGCAGTGGGTTAGAATGGTGGAAAAAGGCAAAAGAATTTTGCAATATCGAAATTAATATTTGGCTACAGTAATAAATTTATGGCACCAGAAATGACGATGTGAGAATGTAAATACTATCATGTATGCATAATTTCGCTATATCAGTGGTACAGTTGTAATAATATATATTAATAAATAGAACAACTATTTAAAAGTGGCTGGTAATAGGCAGTAAGATCTACATAATACAATATTGGCTGTTAAAATGTTGAAATTGAGAAACCCAGTGGAAAACAGGCATATACCATAATACTATATGTTTACAAGGAAACACGTTCTAATAAAAATAATCTCAGAATATTGAGAATTATTATAATAAAAGGATTTCAATTACTTAATTGAATTAGGTGATGAGTGGCAACTACTACCAAATCTTAGCTCCAACATTCATGTTATATCAAATCTTATCTTGAATAAACCATTGAGTTCTGTGTGAACAAATTCGAACTGCTTCTATCGAAACAGTTCTGTTGAAAAGGTGTACACCACAATGCTAGAATTGATTTAAATTAACGCTAAATTGCATGAACCTGCATGAAAATACAAAGACTGCAAATTTGCATAGAAGTGTGGCGTGCCCTTTTCCCACTGAGCTGATTACTCGATAGTGGTAAAAGTAGTACAAAGAAAGTGTAAAGCGTTGATAATTGAATAAGTAGGTTAAAATGTACAAATGCAGTTTCTACAAACCGTGAGTAAAACAAGTGGTGTTAGTAAAACATTCTTCTAAAAATCCATTACTGTGTACCGGAAGCGAGTGGTACCAGAGTCGCTAAGTAATTACATTCGCTCCAAAGCGCATTGAAATCCGTCGAAATGAGAATAACGATGAATGTATGTAGGTAATTGTTCCATCAACCTTATATTTTACAAAGTCGAGCAGTTTCGAATTGGGTCACTGTTACTGCGAATCACGATGCGTGCACTTTCAGTGATAATCGCTTTGCGATATCCGAGTGTTTGAACGAGAATCAGAGCAATTAAGGTACGCTGGATAACGGTAGAATCGATCGTTGAAAAATACGCTTACGGTGGCGCTACTTCAATGCGTACATACTTAACGCTAGAACTAGGTCCTGAACACATCGTTCTCTTTAATAATGTGGCGTCACGTGGTTATCCTTTTTCCTCGTCCCTTTTTTCCCCTCTGTAAGCGCATCTTATTATCATCGACGGAGTCTAAGGTACACGGCCTTCTCGAAACAAGGCTGCGCTCCCATTTTCGAAAGAAAGTCAAAAGAGGGTAGGGGGTAAATACACTTCGAGAAGGTATTCGTTTATGATCGCGTACGTTATTACATGGAAGTCACGAATTGGCAAAGCTACACGAGTCCTCTTACAAGTTATCCTTACGCTTCGTCGAAATATATAAAATATATTATATATAATAATATATTGTATATATATAATGTATGTATATATATAGATATATCATTCAGTGCTTCTAAGGTAAACGCTATCGCTAATATAAAATCGCTAACGAAGGACGCGCCTTTTCCACGTTCCCCCTTGATCAGAATATTAGGTCGATGTCGACGAATTCGCTCTCCGTTTCACGGATAAGCCGCGTTGGTACACTTGAAACTGGGAATGGGAATTATCTTTCCGGGATTCGTTTCGAGTCGCGACGCGAGGCTCGTGTCTAACGGGTGTTCTATCGTCTTGAAGCGTGGCGTCGCGTGAAAGTGGTCTGCCGCGGTGGTCGTTGCGCACGCGATGATTCTGAACATTTTCTTTCTCTTCTTTGAAACCGCGGAACTTGGAGGTACGAGTTTGAGACATTTATACAGGGTGACTCGTGCCATTATTTTATTCACCATGTCGTTCGAAAACTTTTGTTACTCACTGTAAATTGCACACAGTATATTTTTCTCTCAAGCTACTAATTTTCAGTTTTCCAGGGCTTCTAAAATATTTACTTTCATCAAATATGCACCTCACAGGAGAGAATAAAATTCAAAATTATTGTCACCATTTCAGATTTCAATTTATCCACTGTTCACTTAAAATTAGTGTACTAATTTGTGAGTACTTATAACTAACCTATGAAAGGGAAGCAAATCTTAGGGATGAAATTAGTATTAAAAATACTTGATCCGATCGAGTCACAAGAGTCACCCTGTACGTATGTCTCGGCGAATTTAAAGCAAGCCACCAAGTAAATTGGACCAGAGAACCTTTCCCTTATACCTCCTCTTTCCTCCCCTCTCTTCGCTTACGCTAAGGCAACTAACGAACGATTAAAAAATTATCAAGGCTCTCGTTGGAAGGACTTCAAAACGCGACGCGCCAGGGGAGCAGCTGCCCCTTTTTGTCTGACAATTTTCAGTTGAAAAATCGGTCGGGGGATGAGACGGGCAACCCTAATGCAACACTGTGTCACGAACGACGGTATTGGAACAAGAGTTCTCGTTTTTCAAACGCAGCGAAATTGCGTTCCAATCGCGACCCTCACATCCCATCCCCCTTCCATTTTTGTATCTTCACTTCGAACGGTGGCGTTTGGGCGAGATAAAGTGAACAATGAAACAGCCAATGTCCCTACGGGTGTTCGTTGTGTCAATCTGACGACAGAATTCGTTTTACTTTCCTTCCGAATTCATTTCCAGCTTTGTTCAGACTCGATAGATATATAAGATTAAAGATCGAGAGAGATAGTCGTGATTCAGTGTTTAAAGAAGCGAAGATTCAGGCGAAGTTGAGGGTCATGGCGACAGAGAGAAATGTTCGTAGTCTTAGGTCGAAGTTTGTCGAGAATCCTTTCTCTGAAATAAGAGTATCGTTTCTCGTTCGTGTATTGAAATTCAAACGACGCTTCGTGTAGTGAATCGAGGGAACTCGACGTATATCTTTAATTAAAATTTAAATTGGATTTAAATTAAAATTTTTTGTTTAATTAAGGTCGTGAAATTAATTAGAGTTCCATTTATTGGAACTCAATTAGTTCCACCGCGTTGGTTATATAAAAGTAACTAAAATTATTAAGGCTTCCATTATTGCAAGCAATTATTGTTTTACTATACTTATCTATTATTAATTTTTATTAACTTATATTTAAATTAATAGGCCATATAAATCCATTGTCTCATTCCAATTAGTAATTTTCATTAATTAAACAGTATAAATGAGTTTCTCGATTGCTATTTGAAGCGTCAGACGAACAAAGATCGATGTTTTGAAGAGATTGAAAATAGGCGCAGCGGAGATTCCGCGCGCAGATAGAAATTCGCGAAAGTGCATAGGCACTCGAGATAGGAGCTGAAGGAATAGCACGGGCAGTCGAGGAGACACGAAGGCTTGAAGCAGCAACAGTTGCGCCCAGCAACACCTTGAGGAACGCGAACCAACGATCGATGATGCGACGATTGTTCAAGGTCTTCCGAAAATATCAGATTTTGTTATTCTGTAGACCAACGAGCAATATTTGTCCTCTAAAAACCTTATATCGAGGTTCAAAAGTGTTCCATCATCGATCAGCATTGTTCGAGAGCTACCTGTGGTCAATCACAATCGAAATATAGAAGATCCAAAGGATACTTCGTTATCGGTGATTCTTCGCAGACTAATCTGCGAGATTGCCAATAAACAGGGCGCGAGGATTCGATTGCTGTTTCACCCAGAGAACGTTGGCAACGTTAAGCGAAAAAGTTATCGATAGAGTAAGCGAGCGCGACGGACAGTCGCTTAATTAGAGGAAGATTAGATTAGTTACACGTTACAGAGATAATAGGCCTAACGAGAGAGTACGTTTGTTTGGTGTGCTGCGTACATGTGTGTCCTTACGTATATATACTTGTAGGAAGTCTTTATACATTGATTATTCACGCGTATATGCACAGGTGCGTATATGTACAGGATGCATTATCGTTGACTGAGCAAAAACATTTTGAACTCGTCCTTAAGTAGAAATGGCTGCAGGAAAAAGGTACATACGGGAGTAAAGTGATACATCGTTAAGGTGTTCCTGGAAATTTCGTTCACACTTTGGAAGTATTGCAAACATTTGAAATGAATCGGATTATTATAGTAGAAGGGGAGCATATGAGCTGGGAACGTTCGAAGGGATCGATTTTAGAAATACTGTTGAAAGAGCTAAAGGTACTTGGGTATTAGGATTGCTAAAGACTGTGTCGTATAAAGGGTTCAAATTTTTTGGATTTCAATTTTTCAAATTTCCAGATTTCCAAATTTCTAAGTTTCCAAATTTCCACATTTCTACGTTTCCAAATTTTCAAGATTTCAAATATACTAACGTTCTAGTTTTCATATTTTCAAGTGTTCTGGTTTCCAAACATGTAAATATTTAGGTTCTTAAATTACTTGGTAATTTATTTCCATTCAATCTTTGATGACACTTTCAGTTCGTATTCCTGCATTAAAAGGATATAAGGCAATTCTGCCTTGAAAATTAAAGTTTCAGAGTTCGTATACTGGTTATTACATCAAATCACAAGAATATTGATTTACAATTATTCGAGTAGGTAATAAGGGAGTGTATATGTTATCTAATACTGTAATTTAAAAGGATTTATCCCGTCAATTATAGAACAAATTAAATTAAATTAAATTAAGTAAAGTATTCAGGATTAGTATTCAGCAAGACTGCTTGACTTACCAGAAACAATAAAATTGTCATCTACTTATTTTCCATATTGTTACTCAATACAAATATTTCTCCAACAAAAAATACCCCAATCTTTACCATTTTTGAATTATGTAAATATGCACGAATTAATAACGTTAAAGCTGAAACTGCTTCGAAAACGCAACTCAGTATCTTGCTATGACGATAACCGAGAAGTATTATGCAAATACTAGTAAGATAATAACTGCTCGAGGTACTTTATACCCGTACCGATAACCCCGATGTAATTGTTTAGCGAGAGTATAATAACCTTCCCTTAAGCAGGCCGACACGAGAAATAAACGTCCCTAATTAAGTTACCGTTTACGTCAAAGAAAGATTAATTATTCCATCTTCGACGCGGAATGAACAGTTGACGAACAGTTCTCCTTCCCCTCTTCCGCCAGCTGGTAAAAATACTCGAAAATGAATGCTGAAAGCTCAGCCCTCGAAGGGGAGAGAGGGGAGGGAGATGCAGAAACTTTTAATTATTTGGAGAAGTGGGGTTCGTTTCGGTTGCTGGTAATGCGAAGTTGGGACGAACGTGGGGAATGGCCAATTAAAATACTTTAATTGTCTACGGGACTTCCTAACGAACCAGCGCAATTCCCAGTAACGAACTCTGATACCCCCTCTGCGAATATTTGCATCCACCCCCGCCGCTTTTTCCCATCGTCGACAGATTTAATTGGAGATCAACGGCTCCATAGTGTGCCTGATCGGTTAGAGCGCGAACTCGAGACCCCGTGTAGGAAAACCTATTTCAGACGTGAAAAGCTAAGGAATTAACGTGTTCCAAATTTAATCTTCGAATTGTTGTGAATTATAGTCACGTTTATGCATTTTAAATTTAATTATTATATAATAATTTACTATTATATAATTTAATTATTATAAGCAAGCCACCAAGTAATAATGATGTACCATGAATAATATTATATAATAATTACATTATATAATAATAATAAATTATTGTATAATAATCAAATTTTAAAAAGTATAATCAAACGACAGAAATTGGAAATTATAGCTTCTGAAATTATGGAAATTGGTTGTTGTTTTAACCGAAGCATGATTTTAGAGTGAAATTTCCAGACAGGGGTGTCCCCAAGGATATTAAAGCCACCCTCTCGAACGACGAATAGAGAAAGACGAGAATGAAGTATGCAGAATGATTTATAAGTGTCAGTGTTTCAGGATGTGAATCTACATATTGAAATAAGCACCTAGAAAGTGTTCCTGGAAATATTTTTCATTTATTTCTGCACGTGGATTCGACCCCTTTGAACAGGTGATACTTATGAATCACCATGTACTTTCGTGAAGTTTAGGGATGTGTGATAGAAATACGTGCACGCTATCACTATACGAATATATTACCTAACGACTGTACACGCGAGACTACAGCTTGACGAAGCAGCCTTATCACGTGCGATATTGGTTGCACGTGTGAAACACAGCATTTTCGTGTTGTTTTCACCAGCGATCACGGAAGAAAGAAACGGAAATTGAGTCTTCTCGAGAATATTATTCCGATCGTTGTACCGAGTCGTTGTACCAGCATAATAACAACCTCTGTGATAACGCACAGTGGAACTTCCTTTATGTGAGCTGTAAACATTTTCTTCTTTATTCTTTGACAGGGATTTTTCAACGAGGCAATGACTATCAGCTCGTGCTCCATTTTTTCACATTTATCTAGAAAAAGTATACTCAATCTCTATCTTTAAAAAATGAAAAAAAAGTTCATATTGCGATTCTCAGTAATCGTAAATGACAGTTGCACTGGGCATAAATTTTTCTAAAGGAAGCAATACTAGTTTAATATTACTGTCTATGTGTTAATTAATATTCTGTCCACGAATACGTGTTAAATTTTCACACATTTCTCTGTTTTCTTTTATGGAAACGTCCTGATCACAGCAGCTGAAATTGCACAGTAGATTAAGCCTGTGCATGCAAGACTGTCCTTATACAAAATTTAAAATTGTACAATAATAGAGAATCGTTATTCCTAATAATATGATTTTCCTCGTAACACAAGTTCACATAATGGAAGTTCCACCAAACCTAAAACGGCAATAATAATTATAATAATGCAATAACGTTCTCTCTTAATAATAATAATAATAAAGATAGGGATAATAATACCAACGTAACACAGTAATGAGGTGAATGAATGTAAGGATAAATAAAAATACACAATATTAATAATAATAATAAATATAATAAA
Organism: Calliopsis andreniformis; assembly: GCF_051401765.1. NCBI lineage: Eukaryota > Metazoa > Arthropoda > Insecta > Hymenoptera > Andrenidae > Calliopsis > Calliopsis andreniformis. The sequence continues at coordinate 4,640,000 of NC_135063.1, forward strand.
TACCGATGACAATAATAAATACGATAATGCTGCAAACGTTATTAATAATAATAATAATACTGACAACAATTCGCAAAAAATAAATACTATACAGACGGTAATTGAAAACAATGAGTATCTAAGAAAACTGAGACATAAGCTTTCGGTGGTCGAGGTGTTCTTTTTTTTTTCGGTTTTATAAATATATTTTTTTCGAAACGAAGTGAACGAACCGGAAGGAAGCGAGTCGCTCGATGTTCTCCGCGGACGAGAATGATCGGTGTGCTTCGATCGCTTTTCCCTTTCATATCATTCGCGCCTCCTAATTATTGCGTTTGGCCGTTCGATCAACTAAATCAACAAACACGCGTCAAACGGTGCACTTCGTTTTTGCAAGAAATCTCTCTGGCTCTCTACCCGAACCGACTGGACTAATTTTACTCGTTAACTCGTTAATTTAATACAATTTAATTAATTAATATTGCTTAAGGTTTTATTGCTCTACGTTCACGCGCACGACACGTCGCAGGGGCGCGCAAGTGGAATTCGGTGAGACGAAGCCAAGTCACCGAGGTTAAGGGGCTCGAAGGGAAAAAGGCCTTCGGGGATCGCTCTACCGCTAGAAACTTGATCCTTCGGGGGATCCATGTGGAGGATCCCTCGACAAAGGATCCGTGGATCGTGTGACCGGCGCCACACGATGATATCGTGCTTGTGTTCGTTCTGTTTCCGTGCTTCGTTCTCTTTTTTTCACGTTTTTTTTCGCTTTTTTTTTTTTCTTTGTATTCCTTTAATTACTTGTTCTCGTTATGTTCGCGGTGAGGTCGGCTCTACTCTGTACACATGCAACGCGGTAATTATTTGTCGGCAATAATTATTACAAAAGGACTGGTTAGATCGTCGCGCCAACTATTTGGCGCTCTTCCACGCTCTTCCTCTTCGCCCTCGTGCAATCTACTTTGCGCATTTCCTTCCTCCTTTTTTATCTCCGCTTTTTTGTCGAGTAAATGGGGCGGTGTGCTCGTTGGTCTCGAGAAATTGGATTTTTCGGACGGATTTCAGTCTCTCTCTCGTGTTATTGCTCTCGGATTTTAGAGGAATAGCTTGAAACACTTTCTTATTGCTCTCCATTTTATCACTGGATTGTATTACATCTAAGGAGTAATATATTTCAACGAACTCGAAAATCAAATGCAAATATTTCTTAAATATTTGTCTTTTTTCCCCTAAAAAATACGCTAAACATTCTGAGTTCTACCATCGTCCAAAGATCACCCAAAAGTAATTGTAAATGACTATATAGAAAAATTAATCCGTCTCTTGGGTAGACCAATGAATTATCACAAAAATAGAAGTCCTCTTTTTAATTTTATTTCTCTCTATAAAAGAGAGAGACAGTGAAATCACAAGTCACTGGATTTGAGAGAATTCCAACGCCAATCTTGCTGATATCCACAAAGGGCAGAGTCAGAAGGGCGTGGTGTTGACGATCGAGGAAAGTTTCAAATGCCGAAGCAAATCATCGTTCATCTATCACGTTAAACTTCGATGTTCGCCTCTCTATATGTATAATTATATAATTCGTTGTGTCGAAACATTGCTTTTGACCGTACGCGTCGTCATTTCATATTAACCTGGGTTTTCTTTATTTGTTTTCTTATATCCCTTACTCGTTATATTGCTTCTATAAAATATGTGTGTATAACAATGTTATTTACGCAATCTATTATTCGAATTTGTTCTAAATATACGTGTACGCGCGTGTATTGCGTGTCCTTGTTTCTCCTACGTGTTCGTGTCTGTTTCACTCTGCGTGTAGGTATATGTATGTCGCGTGTGTGTCCGTGTACGCGTAGTGAGTGTTCTGTTTTGCATTCGAACCCGCACATAACTGACCCACGTAACGTTTCAATTGTTAAAAAGGGAGAAAATTAAACAAAAGCAGAACACGCTAAAACAACTGAAAAACAAAACAATTATTTAACGTTCTGTACTCAAAACATTGGTATATTGCACAATATTGAATGGACTAAATACAAACAACAATGTTGAGCAATTGAAAGCTAGATTCACTTGCTCACCACTGAATAACTGAACCAAGAACTAAAAAATTGCAACGAACAAATATTTCTGGAAGATAAGCGTTACAAGTGTCAGTTACAGCTTTATTGAATTGAATTAGAACGCACAGACCTGAATTAACGACTCCACCAAGAACGTCGATCGTCCGTCGATCGCATCGATCCCTAGCCGAATGTGATCCGACCCATCGAAGGGTCATGGAAAAGGAACATGTAAAAGGGTCGTTGCCTTTCTGTCACGACGGTCGTTAAAGACGTTCAGGAAGAAACAAGAAGTCATCAGTCTCGTCTGTGCGTTCCAACGAGCTGGACGACCGATCTTCGCGAACAGGATTCGATTCCCTCAATCCACTGACGCCTAATAGCGCGTCAGAGGCGGAGGAATAAAAAATTGTTGCAGAAATCGGTGGTCGGCCCGTGTATGACTTGAAACTCTAGCGACGTTATTGTATCTCGAATCCATCATCAACGGTGAATCCCCCTCGCGATCGTTCTATCCTTGGAGAGTTTTTAGTTTCCCATCTTTTAGGCAGCTAAGTATTAATAAATAGTGTCTCCGTAACGAGCTCGCAACTAGAACCGTACGCGCTAGTAAATATACTATATGTATATAATAATAATATAATATATATATATATATATATAATATAATAATATAATATCATAATGTAATAAGTTATTAATCGACTAGAGTGACTAGACTGCAGTGTGGACGTCACCGTTCGACGTGTTCTTTGTTTCTTGTTTCTCTCGTTTTGTAAGACTTAACATTACTGGACGTTTTTATTAATGTTAGACATTATTTTAAGAAACCGACAACCACCTCGTCATCCTACCTTTCTTCCTTAATCTCTCCCCTTCTACCCTCCCCATTCTCTACTGGCACTTTTCTACTTAAAACCTATGGGCAAACCTCGTTTATCCTCGTCATTCTGGCGGGAACGACCGCTAGCTCTCCCTAGCCACGTCCGCGAACGCGTCCAATCGACCGTCCGTTTTCCTCTCCTCGTAGCGCTGCTACAAACCACGGTTGCCGCTCGGCTGATGCTGCGTCGCGACGCTGCTGCCGTTGCTGTTCGGCTGCTGCTGCGGCTGAGGCTGCGGCTGCTGCTGCGGCACCTCGTCGTCGCGAAGGCAGGCGGACTCCAAGTGCTTGTTCAGGTAGGACTTGAGCGCGAAGGTCTTGTGGCACCGCGAGCACTCGTAATTCTTGTCGGCCGAGTGCGTCTGCATGTGGGCGCGGAGATTCGACCGATCGGCGAACGCTTTGCCGCAGTGGGCGCAACCGTAGGGCTTCTCGCCTGTGTGACTTCTCAGGTGGCCTTGGAGCAGCCAGGGCCGCGAGAACATCTTGCCGCAGACGCCGCAGCTGTGGGCCAGCTTGTGGGTCAGCACGTGCATCGCCAGGGCGGGCATGCTCACGTACGCCTTGCCGCAGTGGATGCACTTCTTCGCTGACTGAGAGTCGAGGCTGCGGTGCGTCTGCTTGTGTCGCGAGAGGTTCGAGGATGTCGCGTACTGCTTGCCGCACTCTGTGCACGTGAACTTGGGCCTGTCGGGTTGGGCAGCCTCCTTGTCGGGCACCGCGGCGCCGTTTGTGTTGGTGCTGCGGCGCTTCGACCGACCATCGGACACGAAGAACGCCTCGTACGTGTAGGCGACCGTCTTGCTGCTGCTGTTGGGGCTGTTGGTAGGGGAGGAATTATCATAAGTCGAGTTCAGGCAGCGACAAAGGGTCGTGAGAATTTGAAAACGTCTCGTCGGATTGAATTGGAAATTTTGTGTAGAATCGAATTGGGTTTCCAAAAGTAGTTCACAACTCGAGAATATTGGCGTTTTTGAAAGTTTTGAACAGTCGAAAGTAGCTTCTGTTGGAGTCAATAAATCTTGTTTCGAAACCTGATTCATGATATCGAAATTCTGGAGAATCGAAACGTTCTTAAGTCACGAGATACTTTTGGAATCCCGAGTTGACCCAATCCGATCTTTTCCTGAGTCGCTTCGAATACATGATACCTAGTATCCGAAATTCTCGGTTTCTCGTAGATTCCTAATTAGCGGAGATGAAGGCAATTTCTGGGTCGGCTTTTGAGATACTTTCTAGTGATACAACTACAACAGTGTCGTCTTTACAGCAACCAGTTCAGGGCTTATCTCAATAGTAGCTCTCAAGGAAAATGAGTTTCCAGGAACTACCGAATAAATTGAGAACTAGAGTGTAAGACTAAATGCGGGAGAATCGTGATACTGCTATATTTTCATTGCGAGGTTAACAGTAAAGTAGAATAATAGTTTTGAATAATAGAACAGTAGGAAAAGCTTAGAATTAGTAACCACGGATACGTGACGCAGGCAGAACTATAATTGGTGGAACAGGTAGTGTAGTTCATTAACGTTCAATCAATATTCCCTGACCGTTTGCAGTATATGTATGATCACGTATATATGCGAGCTTGCAACATTAAATTGCATAGTCATCCATCAGGCAAGCACCTTCCCATTGCAATCAGTGTGCAAATAAGGTTCACCGACCCAGTAATCGTATCCACGGTCAATCAACAGATCATTTCAGGGATTGAAACCTGATGTAATATCAATTCCACTTCCCTGGGCACTTTGAAAGAAGATATATCATCAATTTAACCGATCTCATGCGATAAACAGAACTAGAATACTGCTGAGAGATGATAAATTTTACTCTAAAGGATAGCATGAGATAAGAGAAATACTAGAAATTATTACCACATAATACAATATTATTAATCATTCATATATGTAGGCACATGATTTAAGATAACATTACTCGATGAATGACATTATTCCTCTGGCTTTGTATTTGTATGAATAAGGAGTCAGATGGACAAATTAAATGAAAACCCATTTGTCACAAAGAGTACATTCTATGCTCTTTTCAGTGCATGTGATAGATTAAACAGATCACACAGTTGCAGTGTATGAGCCCATTGAATCTGTCCTGTATCAACAAGTATAAGACCCTATGAAGAGAGCTACAAGTGAGAACAGCTGATATTTGAATATGTAGCAAAGAATACGTTGAGGTACCATTGAGTAGTGTAGTGTGAGGTCGGATACTATATGATAATGTTGTTTATTGAAATACAGAGAATAATGTATTGTAGTGCAGAACAGTATAGTGTTTTGTAGTCTAGTCCAATTTAGTAGGGGGAATAGTGTTCTGTTCTCTATAGTACCACAGTAGGTGTTGATCCGTAGGTATCAGTTTTAATATAAAATTTTGTTTAGATAAATGTAAAGATCGCGAACTGAATTATTAACCTACTATGTTACATCTGTGGTTATAAAGCAAAATGACCTAATTCATACATTTTTGTTTTCAAGATATTGGCGTTTAAATTTTTCAATTTCAATACCGTCCTATGAACTTGTCTTCTTGAACTCTCATTTTTAAGAGAAAAAATTCTTATAATGCCTTTTCTTTTTCTTGAAAAAATTAATTCTATATTCTAGATCTCAATTAAGGCCTTAACTCAATTTTTTCGAAAATGTGGCATATGTCGTTTTATTTTAGAGCCCCAGATATATTACTACATACATAGAACGTTAATACCTTATCATTCTCATCTTCCCCTAAAACCACGCTGGTCTACCAACGCATAAGTACCATCACAAACTCTTCCCAAGAAATTTCTCAGCGACATCTAAAGCTGAGTCTACATTACATGTTATATAACAAAGTTACATAACTTTTTAGAAACTACAAAACAGAGAGTTTTCTATTTCCAAAAAGTTATCCAACTTTATTATATAACATGTAGGGTAAACCCACCCGAAACCTATGTCCAGAACACATTCAACACCTCAACAAACATATCCAGGCCCGCTTCCACAGGTGCTCCAATCCCTGACCCAGCACCCCATCAATTCCCAAATACTCACCCATCCCTGCCATTGGGACAATGACTCCCGTTCGCCTCGGCGGTGGCCGGGGACTGTGGCTGCGGCGTCTGTTCCTGTTGTCGCAGCTGGCCCGTTTGCGAGCTGGGCACGGGCACCAGCACCGACACCGGTATGGGCTGTGCAGCAGGCGCCGATTGCAGCTGCGTCGGCTGCAACTGGCCCGCCGCCGCGACGCCTGGCGCAGTGGGCGCTGGAGGTGGCGGCGGCGGAGGCGGCGGCGACAAAGTGTGAATGAAGACCGAGTGCGTGGGCGCAGCTGGGGACGCGCTCAGGTCGAGGATCGCCTGCGCGGCGGACAAATCCTCCTCGGCCGACGTGCGGATCTCCGACGTGGTCTGGAGGCTGTAGGGCCGATAGATGTCCTTCTTCTTCGGCGGCAGCGAGAGCGCCGTCCCCGTGCTGGTGAAGCACATCGAGAGGCTCTTCCTGGGCGGCAGGCTCAGCGACGAAGACGACGGGGTCGTGGTCGGGGCTGGGTGTGGTTGGTGCAAGTTGGACCCGGTCACCACCACGGGCAGATCCTGAGGCGCGGATGGAGGCGGCGGCGACGGGGCCACTGGCCGCGCCAGCTCCGCCGCCGAGCGCAGAGTCGCGTACTTTGGCGGCTCCTCGTGATTGATCCACGATTCGTGCGTGTAGCCTGCACAGAGAACGTATCATTACTTAGAATTGTAGTTTTCGTTGTGATACTGTTGAGTATTTGAGGTTCGGTTCGATGCATATGAGAGACAAGGTTCACTGCGATGAGGGTTACTGAGGCTTCGAGGATAAGTAGTCGTCTTTGAAATAGGAAAATATAAACGACTCGAATATTTTCTGTTTACATAAGATATTAAAATTACAATATTTAGAAGAAAAATTTAATTTCATATTATAAAAGAATGTCTGCATTCGCATTTTCATTTGAAATAATTTACAATGACAAAAATGTAAGTCTCTTCGGTTAAAAAAATTTTATTCACCCTGTATAAGAAAATACTCGTTCAAAAACTACAAAAGTTAGGAAATTATCTAAACTCATTATTTTATACAACTTCTGCCCTAAATAATAATGGAATACAGAAATTTAATAAGCTTCCCAATCCAACTAATATTCTACTAAGGACGTACAGAAAAACAACCTCTATGGCAGTGTTGTCCACTAATCTGGGGCCAATAGAATGTCAAAATGTGTATATTAAGTGTGACTTAGTATAGTTGGAATATAGTTTTAAGATCATTTGAAAATGGTCAATTTTAGAATTGTACTGTTCCTCAACTCACTCATTCAAATATACTTGAGTATGGAAAACAATTCTTTAAGAATTTCGTTAACTTTAAATAAGAAGCTCAAAGCTCAATATGAGACTCCGTTTTCAAAAATCTGTAGAAATAATGGCGATTCTTATTATGATATCTAGAATCACCTCTTTAATTTTCTCCGCCCTGTAATCGAACACCCCGTATAAGCTTACCGAATCGAACAGCGATATCGATACGAAATCGAAACGACGTCATGTCATCGATACTCATTGGAAGTAATGAATTGAGTCTCGATATTTGCAAGAATGATAGCTAAAATCGTCTACAAATGTCGAGATACTAAATACCAACGCAGGTGTTTTTCTTCTACTTCTAATTTCTATATCAATTATTCTAATCATTAAATAATCAAGCTCACCACTACCTACTTTGATGCAAGAATCGATGTTCAACTTTAGTTTCTTCCTGTCTTTCAAGATAATAGCCGAATAATAGCAAGTTAAATGAAAATGGCCAGCTGAGCCGCAAATTGACGGCCTTTAATTATTCCCGAAAATTTTCTCGAGCGGAACGGGATCTAGGGGAAAATTAGAGGGCTTTAATTACGTAACGCAACATTTCTTCTATCCACCCCTGCCGGTCTGTTCACTCGGGGCTGTCGCATGAATATTTCAATTGGTGAATCACACGGAACCGGTGCGTCGGTTTCATTTCCTGATGCCAGCTGGTTACACCATGTGGAGGTGACTGGCAACGAGAAAACGCTGGGGGAGAAGGAAGACAGGGGGTAGGCAGGGTCTGTGCAATATCGCGTGGGGTAACTGTTGCACATATCCTTGGGAAAATATATTCTGCTGTTCCTTGGAAACACGTGACTCCCTTTTTGTCCTTCCTGAATTAAGTCGTATAGGAAGTTTTTTGAAATCGAATATATTATTTCTAGTTCCATAAAACCCCCAGAGGATACCATTAATCTGATTCGTGCAATAAAAAGCGTTTCATTCCCGATTTATTCGCCCTCGCATTAAGCTTTTCTGTTACTGAACTTGGCAAGAGACAACATTCTCTTTAGACCTAAATGAAGGTGACTTTGGTATTCCAAAAGGATGATCGATAGCATAAACTTGTTTCCACCACGAGCGACAAACACGAACCACGTCGACTGAATTATTTATCGGCGCTCGTTCTACTCGCGTCTACTCCTTATCAGTGATTAATCCATTCAAGCCCATTAGCAAAATTGATCCGCGGATAAGACCGACAACTCTGTGCAGCGATTTTCACGAAATCCGAAAGCTGCTACCTGTTACGAAGTATAACAGGATCAAAGCGAAAACCTGTTACGTGACGAAACACAATTACTAGTCGTCCCTTCTTGAATCCAAGATCGCATCGGCCGTCCTACTATCCTTCGAAAGGCTCGTTAACAATCATCGTTAACACGTCAAATCCTCAGCTCGCGATAGGCGGCTAGGTTTTGCGCGGGATTTTTACTCGTTTCCTGTGCTCCTCTGCTCCTTGGCGTTCGCGTGACACGAACCGCTCTCAAATTGTTTAACCAGCCACCCTTCTTTTTATTGCCGCTGCCCACGCGACAGGACACGCGACAGTTAGCCCTCGATGCCTTGTTGCCTTCCACCGGATGCGATCGATAACGGCCGTTGCGACAATGGAACGCAACGTTCGCATTGTTCGCGAACCGAACGCCAGGATAGCCCCGACTACCGCTTCCCTTTTCCCTTCTCGACTCTCTGCTCTCTTTTCGGTGGCCGAATACCGTTTCCGCGGTAAAATAACACGCTCTTTCGTGTCGCTTTTTGCCTCCCGACAAAAAAAGGCGCAGCTTGATGGAAAATGTCGGGGGCGGGCTTGGAGAGGCAGCCCTTACACGAGATGTTTTTCCTATGCTGGATTGCCTGTGTCGAGGCAGCGTTTTCGAAGATTCTTTTTAATCAGTGTGCTCCCTGTTCTTGGGCTAAGGATCTGTTCGAGCAACTTAGGTACAGCAAAATGACCTAAGTTGTATGTTTTCGTTTTCGAGATGTTGACATTTAAAATTTTCGACTGCAATACTGTCTTATGGACTTACGTCACTTTGAACCCTTATTTTTAAGAGAAAAAATTCTTTTAATGCTTTTTCTTCTTTCTGCAGATATAAATTTTATATTCTAAATCTTAATTAAGGCCTCAACTTGAAGTTTTTAACAATGTGACGTATGTCGTTTTGCCTTGCAGCCACAGATATATTCTTTACTGTTAGGTTTGCTGTAGAAATTCAGCAAAATATTAGTGCTTGTCTGACTCTTATGATTCGGTTACTGTTACTACTTGTAAGAAGTTCAATTCGTTCTAAGAATATTGGAAAACTTGTAGGTTATGGTTTGAATTTTCGAGATTTTAATATCGTGATTTTTCATTCTGAGGTTTGAAGTGTGAAACCACCTTCTGAAGATAGAATACTTTCTAAGTACAATTAATGGGTTATTGTATTTTGTAAGTAGTAATGAAACCCTAGGGAGTAAAACATAGGTACATATTGGATTTGACTCGGATTTCTAAGTACATATTAAACTTCTTCCCATTACCAGTAACAGTGAAAAACAATTGCTTGGAAGAAATTCGTTTAGAGGATGCATGTGTTGCAATTGAGGAGGAATCTTCTTAGTATTAAGTTTCTAATTCAAAGTAAGAATAGTGACCAAGAAATTCTCCTAGATATCGTACAGGAACTTTAAAATGATAATATTCAAGATTAAATACTTTTCTACTCGAATAATTTCAAAAGCATTACTATATTATGTTTTAATAGAATTTCATATTTTCGTTTCTTGTGATCAAAATTAGTTCAACGACCTTTAGGAAAGCGACCTTCAAAGGACCTTGAATTATATAATTTCCCTACCTAATGGAAGCAGTTATATCTTTCATTGAGCAGTTACGTTACTGTTATAATCCATTTCGTGGGCTTGAAACGCATCTTGCAGCGTAAAGTCCCGACATTTAAACCTGACCAAACTGTTTATAAATAATTCATAACGCAATCGGGAACAGACCGCGAGCAAACAACCAACGGTATTACACGATTTACAATATCGTTACATATTCATGCAGATATTGGCCGTATTAATTCTACGATCGCCGCGTTACACTGAGCGCACTAAACAAGAACACGCAATAATCCAAGTCTCTTAACCTGTTAACTGAATCACCCATCTCTCCCCCGAGTATTTAGAAGCGATTAAGAAGCTCGTTAAGTAAATTTCCTCGCGACAAGAAAGTCGGTGTCGAAATTCAAATCCTGGAATAACGTTTCCACGTCAGAACCCAAACGGAAGACGAAAGCTAACAGTGGAGCAGTGGTCAGAGCCCAAAGGGTAATCAATCGATTAGATCATCAATCACCTATCGACCGTCCCGAACCCGTCAGCCCCAAAAAGTACAGGAAAAACATCGCACGTCAGCTCCAAGTGTCCATCGTCGATAAGGCCAGACCTGATATAGGACTCTTTGAATCGAGAATGGACGTCGGGTTAGGCTCCCCTTGCGCGTAAATCAGATTGGATGTCGATTCTCGAACTGCGAGAAATAGAAAAAAAAAAAGCGAGGAGCCCCGACGAATCGCAGGGGGCCTATTTCCTTGGATCGTTGCTGAGAGGTGGTGGGCGGGGGACGCGTGACAGCAATAAATCAGAAAACTGTGCTCGGCGATCGATCAACCGGCGCGCATCTATTATTGGCTGAAATAAAAGGAAGTCAACACACGTACACAGGCGCGCGCGAGCGTGCACACACGGGGCACAGAGGGAAAGGAGAGTGGCCGTGTCTGGAAGTGCATTTCATCAACGAGCAGTGGAAGAGAGAGAGAGAAAGAGAAAGAGGGACAGAAGGGGGAGGAGGGCGGGTGAAGCGAGGGAGGGAAAGGGGAGATGGTGAGAATCAATAATGTCGAATGAACGCTCTGCACGCTCCCACGAGTCTGTTGATTCTAGCCTTTCGAAAGGGCGACGCGAGGTCCTTTGCCGTTGTTGTTCGTTGACGATCGTTTCGAACGAGCACGACGAATAGAATGCTCGTCGAACTGTGTACTGGGCAAATCGCTCGTCGGGGATACATACGGGGTGGGGCGTAACTGCCGACGCGACAGGAAAAGGGGTTTCTTTCGGTAAAAATAGAGCGAAAACATGGAATACATTGTTCTCCAGTGAGACTTCGTTCTTTGGGATAATCGATTCCGTTGAAATAGAAGCGGCCCGTATGCCATGAAATATTCTGACCTTTGTTGACTCGCCAATTGGATCACCACTCGATCTGGAATGCCTACAATGCACACGGAAACGTGTACCATAGAATGATTGAAAGCTGTGCAAGAAATGACATAGAAACGGCGAGGTAAATTGTCTTCCTCGGTTATCGCGATTCTTCATAAAAGATTTCGAGTTGTTTATTCAAACTCGGATTCGAATAACTTGGAGCTTCTAGCCCACGATTTTGCAGCTCAGAAATGAAACTGTATTTACTTGCATAATTAAGGAAACTCTTTGATAATCCAGTATAAGATTGTTACTAATTTGTCAAGTTATTTGAGCTTTCGTCAGAAGGAAAGCGATTTGTGTCAACAACATGAAGCATGGCGTGAGGTTGATGCGAAAAAATTATCCGCCTTTAGAATACGTGTTGAATGCATTCCACAAGTAGTTTTATGCGAACGCAGATAGAGGTCATGTCTCTCCTGCTCTAATAGAGTTCCACGGAACTCGATACTTATTTTCCATGTGTTTCCTCGTTCAGAAATAAACCAAGCACTCGAGATGAATTATTTTCCCGCGAGATTCCGTGTTCGTGGTCAACTTCAAAAATTCGTGGGTTGTACTTACGATTAAGCTCGAATCGACACTGTCTGTCAGTGACACTCCGTTTCTACTTACGTCTCTAAAACTCGTACCGCTGATAGCACGGCATTTGAAATAGAAGCAGCTTGCCAAATCAATTTTACAGAGATTGAAAATTCATATAACAATATAATATTTCAGTTTTTATTTAATTTCAATATGAATAATCGTTAGCTTTTTTGGTAACGCCAGGAATTACGCCCCATCCCTTATATTCGTGCACTTTAGCGCAAGTCTCGAGTTGCATAACGGCGACGTTTTAATCGATCGCGCCAGGGACGCTAAATCGTCGCGAGGACCGCGCGAAAGTAGCTGTTAATTGAATTTCGTTATCGATTGGACACTCGTGATAGCCAGGTCTTTAACATGGCGCGAAGGGTTACGTAACACGTGCGTCTCTGCGACAGCGTGGGCGCGAAAGAGATTGTTGGGGTTCCTGAATATCAAAAGGCGATCGTTGGACCTTTTCTGACTGCAAATTTGCATAAACACTTGCCCTTTCGTTCAAAACTTTGCTTCAGGAATATAATCGTGTATAATTTGTATAATAGAATTACTATTAGCGATGACCCGCTGGAACGGTTTTCTCTGCAAAGTTTTTCCTTTACAATTTCAGTTTTATATAAATTCTTTCTCTCTTTCGTTGAGTTTTCAAAGGAACTCTGCACGGGTAAATGTCGCAGAATTCAGGTCGAAAATATGTAACAACGCGGCATCGATTAAATGGCTTCCTTTTGCTGTAATTCCGTCATGAATAACGAATTGCATTCTCCTGGCGGTCACGTAATGCTTCATTGTACGGGCTCCTTTTCACGACCGAACCGAGGGTATTTTTATTTCGACAATTGCTTCCTCAACAGGGAATTGGGTCGAGTCTGTTGACGAAACGTAGAAAAAGATTATTTCGCTCCTTCGATCAGTCTTTGTGTTCGCATAAAACTACTTGTGGAGCGTATTCAACACGTACTCTGGTACACTTTTTTAACGGCAATCTTGGGCCGTGAGTTAGAGTTCAGAACACTTGTTATACTTAACGTCTTATGAATCCAAGGATCGTTTCCAAACAGTGACATTTCAGGTGAATAAGCAAAGAAATTCGATGATGCAACTTGGTACAAAGTGTACCTTTCTTTTATTAGTTATACAATCACGTGAAAACTGATTGACGCTTTTCGTGACAACACTGGAACATTGTATAACTGCGGTATTCCAGAATTGTATTATGGAAATTAGACTCGAGCGAAACGCATTCAGCTCTATTTTCCACTTCCTCGACCTACAGAATTTCGCAAACTCAATAACACGATCAATCCACGATCGCCTCTTCTACGCCTTTCCTCTCTACATACTCATCTTCTCCATTAATCACATGAATATTCAACAAATCCTCTATATCAAGCAGTCCCCACACATGCAACAGCCTCGATGCTAAACACAACCGCCCAAGACACCAATTCGACGTCCCCGATTCGAAGATTCCTGCGGCCCCATTCGCCAGGGAACGAGCCAACGAACAAGGGACGTGTCGAAACGAAAAAAAAAAAGAAGCTCATGAACGCTTTGTTCGTCAAAGGGACGTGACCCAAATGGGACAAGAGCGAGGAGGGATCATTCCTCCCCGAAGATCCGCAGTAAAATCAACGATCGCCCGTGTCGGGTGTGTCGCTGAGCCTGTGTATGTTCGCATGTACGTGTGCGTATGTACATGTGACGCATGGCCAGAATCCATCACAGGACCACGTACGAGGGAAATCATTAACGTGGCAGGGGGATAGGTTATCAGAGCGATATCCCGGTCGTCGTGGGTCTCGTGGGAGTTTAGCAGTGTTATCGTCGCGGCCGACTGCCGCAATTTCTCTATAGCACACGGCCGATCGGCCAATCGGCGGGTGTGTCACCCCCGTGGCTCGACGCATGGCCAGACTCCCCGAAGGTCGGATCCCTCGAGGGATGAAACTCCACCGGGAATCCGTTCCTTCTTTTTTTCTTGATCGCGCGGGATTAAACTTGTTCGAACGTGGACAAAGCAGGGCGTGGCACGGGATGCAAATACGAGGGATTCTGGCCACCCTGCACCATTAAGTAACTGCACGTCTGAGGGGATTTTCGTCGAACCTGCACGTGGAATTTTATATTAACCGAAGCCGAGAAAGGGAGAGTCTATAACGTCCCCCTCGGAGGCTGATCTGAGAGGTGGTTGGTCAGGAGACCCTGTTGCTATGTCTGAAACATTGAGTAGGGACACCCGATGCTTCCGAAGACACCAGAGGATAAGTGGACTGCTCTTTTGGGTGTTCTTTCTGTCGTTACGAAAGGTGAGAAGCGTGACGTAACTGTGACAGCAAGGTAGTAGGGAATCCTAAGGTCGAGGGATCGAATCTAATTAACGAGAAATATTGTTGCACTCTGTTTTCTATGGTACTCTAAAGAAGACACAAATTTGAAGGAAATTTATAACTTGTCTTTCCCTAACTGTCTACATATATATATCGTTCGCAACACCCACGCTCCTATACTCGAAGGTATATATACACTGTCTACGACCACCTTCCAGATTCTATGTCGCAAAGTTAAAATTGGAAGCGGACACTTCAGACTTTCCCCTTATAAGGCTTATCCCCTAGGGGGTAACTGATACGAAAGCTCGACAATGGTCGCATGGAGTGTTCTGAGGATCAAGGTGACGCATCTCGCAGTAGTCGATACATAGCTCGTCTACTCACCATGATAGTAAAGAGCACCAGAGGCGTTGAGGGGTGGCGGACTAGGTGCAGTGGCGCCAGCGGTAGGACTGTGCGGACCCCAACAGGTCTGCTGATGATCGACCTGTCTGCTGTCAGTGTCCCCAACCACGTCGATCTCCTCGTCTTCCGGCTCATGCCTGTGCTGCCTCTTCTCTATAGAGACCGAGGTCTGCTGGATCCCGTGTACCCCAGGCGTGTGCTCCTGCAGGAGGCTCGCGTGCTCGCTCTGCTCCTCCTGCGGATCGTCGACGCGATCCGGCCAGGGATAGGCCTTCCATTTCTTGGCCATCAGGCACCGCGGCATGCTGACGCGGTTCTGTCGCTCCCTGGCTGTCCCGATCGCCTCGTCCCTCCTGGCCCTGCGATCCTACGATCACCGACAGCCGATCACCCGACGATCCCGACGACGCAGTATCCCTGTCACGAAAAGCCTCTAACCTGGTCGCACCACTAGCAACACCCTCACCAATCGCACCAAAAGCACCACCGTACCGATCGACGATCCCGAGGACGTCGACTACCGCGACGCCTAGCCCGCCACCGTTATTGCCGGCGTTCTTCACGCGCTCCTCGTTCCAGCCGTCGACGACGTCGTCGTGGGTGTCGCGACGCCGCCGTCTCCGTCGCCGCCGTCCGTCGCCCAGCCCCGTTCGAATCTGCGGCCTGTTGACCTCGCAGACGACCCAGCTACCCGTGCACGGTGCCTTCCTCTTCGTCCTGCCTTGCTCACGTCGGGGCGTGATCTGCAGCCTCGTCATCGGCACAGCGAGGGCAGCTCCTTCGTAGGATGCACCGCCACCATGCCAGCTCGTCCACCAGCGGAACCCTCCTTGACTTTCCCGGCCTCACCCCTCGCCACTAGCTATCTCGACTCGGTCCTCGACTACCCACTAGAGGGAAACTACTATACTACTACTTGGCTACTACCCAGTTGCGTCTGCCTCCCTCGGCCTCCTTTTTGCGTCCTCTGTTGCTCTCTTCGGGTCTTCGGTACCTTCCAACTGACTGACTGGCAGAGGCTGTCCGAACGAGTGGACTGACTGACTGACCGTTCCTCCGTCCTTCTGTCCGTCCGTCCGTCCGTCCGTCCGATACTCTCTCGGTCGCTCCCTGTCGCGGCTCTCGCCAGTGACAGGGGGTGCCCTCGAATACGATCACGACGACGGGGTGCGACTGTTTAGTCGGTGGCGCTGCCTCTCCGCCACTTATCCCCCACCTCGCCCTGCTTCCCGTCCTCGTTCCTCGACATCGACCGATCCTCTGTCTTGGTCGCACCGCCGCCATACCAACAACCCCCGTCGTCCCTCCGTTGCGGCTCCCCCCGAGTCAGCATCGCGGGATGGCGCTGCTGTTGCCATCATCGTCGCCACTGCTGACGGTTTACGCCGTGGCGAGGGTCGGCTGCGCAACCCCTCGAGGCTGCCGATGCTAGTTCTCGATTTCTGCAGGCCTTTTGATTGTGTGCGCGCGCGGGCTCCACGCTCCCTGCGTGCGCACGCGCGTGCATCGCCATTGGCGTAGCCCGACACTTTTCCCCGTTGCAAACGATCGTTTATTTTCGGCGATATTTGCGCCGTGGGTGGAAGGATCGCAGCCAGGGTTGTAAAAACAAGCTGAAAGTTGGGAGGCAGTATAGAATCGCGGTCTTTGTAGTTCCACGGTGGCGCCGGCGAGGGGCTCAGTAGATTAAAGCGGATAGGCGGTTCGGGGCTTTTGAAGGTTGTAATGAGCGACGATAAGCGCTTTTGACGAGTTGTGGTCTGAGCGAAGCTTTTATGGGATGTTTGAGTGGGCTTCGAGGAGTACTTCCAGAGAGATTTGTTAATGTGTTTTGAAAGGAGGAATGTAGGTAACTTGTGAAAGCAGCACAGGATAGAAGTTTCTACTGTTGAATTATAGGGTGAAATATGATGAGTAGATTTTATGGGAATTGACAATGTGGAATGAGCAATTTTTATTCAACGTTAATTATATTCTCCACCTTCGCTTTTGTGGTTATAGATTATGCTACTTTTCGGGGGGATTGATAATTAAGGCAGTCTGAGGGAAAATGCGAACGGAAGCCCTGCTTGGCGACACCCCTGCGCCGCGACGATGAGGGTGTGCGCCAGGAGAGCGATTCTCTCCCCCACGAGCAGTCCCGTGTGCTCTCACACACTTTGTGCAAACGCGGATTTATGGCAGTCCACGGGAATTGTATGCTTAGGGCGTCGTGCATTGGGGTTGGTTTATCTAGACTGTTACGAGTTTCGACTGAAAGGTCGGCGGTTCGACAACAATCTACCGATATCTATCGCAATCTCTCATCGCAATACTTAAAAACTTACACTCAAATAAAAAAAAAGATTCTCTCTTTGCAATTATTCTATAGAACCCGTAATTTCAATCGAACAGTGATAATTTTCTTTTTAACACTATGACGACCGCTTGACACCACATTGGCGTAATTTTAAGTAATTTTCGAAACTAGCGGTCGTCAAAGTGTTCATAACTGCATCCAATTTAAAAGACCTCAAGAACAACGATCAGAGCAACAATCCAACAAATATGCAATCCACCGTACCCCAATCACCCATGATTAAACAATCTCATTTCAAACAATTTCAAACGAACATTTAAAACTTCTTCCTCAATAACAGCGTCAGTAACTCAGAAAACCTCAAAACCCACAACATCTATCTACCAAAGATACCACACTTCATACTATAATCGCCCAATCCCTCTGTCCAAACGCCACACGTCCATCGCGATTCCGCTATCGCCAGGTGAAGCTCCAATATCCTCGTACCTTGCCGCCATCACCGAGCAATCTGTCCATAAATTCGAGCAAACGTATCCCAGGTTGCGATAGAGGCTAGTGAACCCCAGCGAGGCAACGTTCCGTCAGCGAAGGGCGTCTCGTGGGTCGCTCAGTGGCCGTGTCGAATGTAGACATCGAGAACGGAAGAGGGAACAGCTGGCTGGGGTGCCACGGGCACCATCCTCGTTCCTGGCCCCGCGACCAGTGTGTAAACTCCCGCGGGGGAAGGAACGGGAGGGGTGAGTGGGGGGGGATGGTAATTCCTATGGAAGATTGGCTGCATAGCGGTGACGCTGTGTCGTCGACACACCACGCGAACTTGTTGGTGACGCGGTGTTGCTGCAGGAGGGAGGGGGGAAAGGGGGGGAGGGTTAGGTGGCACGCGTTGGGGTGAAAACGAAGGGGGCACGGGGATAGCTCTATCTCTCCCCCCTTCTGCGGAAAAGGGGGAAAGTCGAGGGTGGAGGAGCCAGAAACGAGAATGTCGACTAGGCGGAGGGACGCGAAGGTCCACCGAGGGTTAGGAGACCGTTTGGGGGGAGTGTGGGGTCGCGGCGGGGAGGTCGCACATGCGCCAACGATCGTCATCGACCCGACTAAGGCTAAGGGAACACCTGGTAGCGCCCCACGTGCCACGTTAGGGTGCCACCGACCACCCCGCGCACGCGATCCCTCCTATCGAATATCACGGTCTGGCCTTCCTGTCCTGTCTACTGACCCACGCCAACCCGTGTCTTTCGCCGTGTCTCTCGCGGCGAGCTTTGCTAATGGGACCATCGAAACCCAACTGTTACGCGAGGAGACACAAAGGTAGTGTTACGTTTGAAGCTGTACGCTTTTCTCGTGAACCTGCGATATTGTATACTACTTAAACATAACGTTGGGCGAGATTTTAATATAGAAGTTGGCTATTTCCAGGAATTTGTTAAATGTCATTATTAGAGTAACTAGGAATCAACACTGACTCAGTCTAAACGCCTTCCATGGATTTAACTTAATTCTCAAATGCCGTAATAGTACTATTGTAACATAATCTAGTGGGGTTACTGAAGCTGTATGATGGAAAATGATTAACAGTACATTGTAAAAAAGTTGTCGCTTTTCAGTTCATCAGTTTCTGTAAATTATTCCCAAATATTACTTCATGCTAAATATTGAAATTTGAATTAGAATAAGTACTGTGGATTAAGGAGTAAAGAATATGAAGATATAAGAATTAAAGAATATAAAGGACATTACAGTAAATTACAAAATTAAAGTAGTGTACAACAAGTGCGAAAAACGTGTTGAACGTCTCATATTACTATAAGTAACATGCTTATTCACTGATGATTTTGTGCAATTTATTTTGTGCAAACTGACTCTGCAAAATATTACGGACTGAGTATGGAAGAAGTTTACCTAATCTAGACATAAATTAGAAAGGCTAATGATGGAGTTATTTTTAATACTCAAGCAGTTAAAAGGTGCTCTTTTTCTAAATATTCTAAATGGAACGTAGAGAGATATTATAGAAAAGAAATGGATGATCATATCGATTATGAAATATCTTAAGCAAAAGGGA
Organism: Calliopsis andreniformis; assembly: GCF_051401765.1. Taxonomy (NCBI): domain Eukaryota; kingdom Metazoa; phylum Arthropoda; class Insecta; order Hymenoptera; family Andrenidae; genus Calliopsis; species Calliopsis andreniformis. The sequence continues at coordinate 4,659,238 of NC_135063.1, forward strand.
AAGTTCGGCTGTACGTCGATGATTCTTAAAAATAGAGTACATTAGTAAACAAATTGAGTGACAGGAGTATTGGGTCATAATTATAATTCTATCATGATATATTATTCATTGCTTAATAATGACAGTAATTACTGGTATCCATGATATTATTAGTTTTATTGTCGACCGTTCATGTCTTCAGAAGATTGAGCAAAGGACGAGAATAAGTTAGAAGGGACAAAGATGAATGTTTAATGAGCTATGATAAATGCGCAGGGAAAGGTCTTTTTATTTAACGAGCTGCATGTGTATTTATTATTAACATAACAAGACTTGCTTTATAAACTGGTTAAGGGAAAATTCCAACGCGACGCGTTCCAAATGTTGCAGTATAAGACATAGAGATTGTTAATCTATGAGTATCAGAAACTCTATTTCCTGTGTCGCTACATCCGATGCTAATCTTTTAAACTTGGAATACATCCCAAGGACATCACCTTAAATGGGCCACGCTGTTTCGCAACAGTTCATCGTTTTACGTTTCGCTTGACTCAGTTTCCTCCCCTGAAAATATTTATGTATTAGGAGCTTGCTCTGAAACTTCGGACAAAATCGATTATTCTCGAATCTCGGGCAGAGTGAACGTCGTTTTACGATAAGTAGACTTGAAAGTATGTTAAAATTATTTTCGAAAGTATTCCAAAGTCGTGTGATGTTTAGCTGTTCAATCAATGTTCACAGCTAACCATAAGTCTGAAATAATCCATATTTTAGTCTGAGTATAGTTGTAAAGCTTTAGGCTTAAGCCTGCAAAGTATAAGGATAGAGTCTTCGAGCAACCCTTGCGCGAACACGTCATCGACTAATCTCACAGGGTGCAGAGTCTATTTCGACGTTTTGCCACTCACTGGCCGGCATCGGCAGCCAAGAAGGCAGAGTGCCAAGAGATTCCCGTAAGAGGGATCGGATATAGTTCCAGATACGTTCGAGCTCTGCCTACGTAACTAGAAAATTCACTTCGCCTCCTCGAGAATTCACGTATCGACCGACCCTTCGTGCAACTGACTACGCTCCTCCAATTCCCTCCAATCCCCAAAGCTCAAACTATGCTGTATTATGGACAATTCTGTTAATTTTTGTCTCTATTGACGTAGACAAAGAGTTCTACGATTGCATAACAAAAAAATGATTACTAATTTATAAGAAAAATGTGTTTACATAACTGGGGTGTAGTAGATTCTCTAGCTTTCAGTTTATAAAAAATTGAACTCTCACAAAAGAGGCCCTAATAATTGAAACTAGATACTAATTGCAAGATAAGAAACTACATACAATACGCCTAAAAAGAGAATTACTAAAATGTTTAAAATTTGTTTTATAACCAAAAAAAGATAGTTCGAATTTTCTTTACAGTACAAAGAAACTCCAATCTACAATTTATCAGCTCAAGTCACAAAGCAGCACATTTCCAGTGATTCTCCTCTATCCTTCCACTCCAAGTACGATCATAAATTTCTCAAGTTCTGCCAAGCTAGGAGGGTGCTTTGTATTGTTAAAAGGTCGTCTTCGATACCTGCTGCTTTATCAAGGAACAACCTTACAAACGTGACCACTGGTTTAGTAAAAGGAAAAAGAAAACAAAAGAGGTGAAGCTTTGTTGGCGGTGGGGCTTGAAAACCCTGTTGCTAAGAGGAAGGATTTAGATTACGAAAGCAGTTTTGGTTGGGACGCCGCGGAGTTTCGATCGATCCCGTGGACGCGATTGACGTTACGCAATACTCGATGGAATCGGTGCTCGGTGGTGGAAATGGGGTGGAACGAGGCGATTGTCTTCGTGATCGCGGCGGCAGATTACGAATTGGACGGCGCGGTGTGCTCAGCAGAAACAGAAGTGTCCCCTGCTATTCGAGGCGTTTGATGGTAATGAAATTTCCTCTGTAAGAATATGCCAGGGGCGCACAGACAGAGGGGAAATTTCTCAGCATTTTCTTCACTTGTTGACTCCACGCTGCCTCTTCACGTTTCCTTTCGAGATAAAGCAGAAATATTCGGGCGTATTGAGTGGAATATGAAGAATATTTCTTGTGAAAGTGTCTGTGACTTTTTAAGCATTTTTCAACCGCTTAGAGCGAAGGCAGGTGAGGGAGAAAGGCAGGTGAGTACACGAAGCGTTGTGAGTTTGTGATTTCAAGCTGTTTTAATATTGTCTCTTTATAAAGATAACAAAAGTCGTGTCATAATCTCCAGTGACATTGTTTTGAAAATGTCAATGGAAGTTGAACTTCGATGCTGTGACACGGTTGCTGATTAGATTATTATGATAACACAACTTTTAGCTTCGACGATGACAAATGTCGTGACATTCAATGAGACGGTTATACATATAAATTGTGACATTATGTCAGGTGAGAACGCATTATATTTCGAGTATTATATTTGAAATATGACGTATTATATTTGAGAGTTAAACACGCATAAGATATCACTAAAAATACACGTTACACTTCGTCAAACCACATAATTTTAAAATCACGCCCCCATAAAATTGATTTAGTGATTTCCAGTCAATCTCCAATTTTGCTCAAATCGAAGTTCTTCAAGCCTAAATTAAGATCATATCAAAGATATGAAAGTCCACTCCGTGTCACAGTCAAATCAAGGGCAAATCAGAGTTCTGAAAGGTCAACGTAAGCTGTTGAAAGGTCATTCGGGGTCAAGCCAAGGTCGCTGAAGCTGGCGTCAAACTCGTTCGAGTCAACTAAAGGTTATTTAAGGTCAGTGAGGTCGGATCAAGGTTGATTGAATCGAAGTACCGGGGGACAGGTGGGAATCAGGAGGAGAGTGAAAAAAAGACCGACCACCTGGTGGGTCAATAAACGAGATTAGGTCGTCGAAAGGCACGTGTAGGAGTAACAGAACGGGAACGTAAGGGCGAAAATGCATACTCGGTAGTTGGATAAATTACGACTGGACAGCGGAACGTGTAATAAGACTTGGCTCACACCGTTTAATTAGCGATTGATTAGATACGCCGGGTAAGATTAATGCGCCACGAGATAGCGTCTGGTACGGGGATTTCGATGTAAAACGCCAGTTAATCGCGTAAATGAAATAGAACTCACAGGCGTTTCGAACTGCATTAGAACAGAAAGCTACCAGAAGCTTGACGAGTTTATTCGCTGAGTGAGGAAGGAATCGAGGAAGAATACGGCGATTATCTCTTGAACAAGAAGCGCACGGTTGTTGATCACGATTAGCCCTTTGACAGAAGACTTTTTGCGAATATGCATTATTCTGGGCAGCCATGCGAGTCGATCAACGGTCGGGTTAAGTGGAATGAATTTTTAAAGCGCCTAGGATTGCACTGTGTGGCAATACACAGGGTGTGTAAATGGTAACGAGTTTCGTAATTGCACACGTAATTGTATTAGAGAAAATTTATTCATAGAGTTATATTTTCTTTAATTAAAAAAAATGTTTGAATTTGAAAATTTGAACTTTTGAACATTTTAAGGTTCGACTATAATAAAGTTTAACTATAACGAAGTTTGACTATAACAAAGTTTGATTATAACAAAGTTTGACTATAACAAAGTTTGACTGTAACAAAATTCGACTATAATAAAGTTCGACTATTTTAAAGTGTGGAAATTCGAAAAATCTAATGTACATATTTATAATAGTCTCACTAGATACTCAAAGGCCTACAAAACCTCATCAGCCCTTCGAAATGCAAATCTCCATGCAAACGCGGAAATCGTTACTCTTTTTACGCCCTGTATAAGCTGGTGATAAAGAAAGAAAAAAAACCGCTAACAGAATCGTTAAACATAATCCACGGTAAAGCGTAGCGAGAATGCATTAAAAGACAGCAGCTCGTTGGTAAATCGAACATTGATCGCGTATCGTCGAATCTGATCTCCCTCGATTCCCGTCTGCCTCGAAAATCGTAAATCTGTCCTGCATCGCGATAACGTGCTTTGCTCGAAACGTCAGCGGCGCGTTGGTATTGTTTTAGAACAGCAAACCAGCCTGGCAACCCCTTTATAACAGTTGGCACGCACTTACGGAAGGGTGAAAACACTCGTGCCAACGGGGGTGGAGGTGGGACGGAGGGAGGGAAGTGGAAGAGATGCGACTGTTCCGTGACGGAGCTACCCCACTTTCGAAAGATAATTCCGAGTCCGCGATAATCTGCGACGCTGTGCATAAATCTTCGAGTTCGTGGCGATGATACGGAACCACCCCTGAACCGCTTGCTGAGCGATAAAGCCGATTTCACGCTGGAGGGTTTCCTTTGAGGAGCTTCTTGGTATTAGACAGCTAATTGATGGTCCTTACGTATTTAATCCTCTATATGTAACGCATTATAACGTGAATGTAGTATGTACAGATTTTATGTATTTCTAACTGTGAATATTATTTCATTCTCTTTGAACTCTCGTGTCCTATAAGGAAATGTTTCGTATGCGAGATATGCGACAACAGGTGGGAGAAAATTTGAAGGGCAGCGATAATGAAATTGTACTTGAGGCTTTGTTTCTTAATTGTTAGTGTTTCAAAGTTTGAGCAGAGGGTGGCATTTCGCTGAGAAAATATCCTGTGTCTCGGGGAAGGAGGCTGAAATTAGTCTGAGTTCTGATATTTAATATACTAAAGGTATAGGAATTAATGGTAATTTATATTACATTACATTAAGGAAGTGCTTACTTTGAACGTAGAAGAAAAAGAAATAGTTTTAATGTTCTTTTTTCTTAAACAACCATTTAACTCTCTAAAAATCAAGAACAGTTTCTGCTATTTTCCTTTTACTCCTTTCAGCTACTTGACTTGCTTCTTAAGGTGGAGAAAAAAACGATACGCTCCCTTAATAGGGGAAAGCGTAAATTATCGTTAAAGAGAAGTAGATCGCGAACGTGAATCTCCGCCTAATTAGGAAAACTATAGGAAGGGATCGTAAATCGTTATTAAATGAAAATACGAGTTATCCATACTTTATCGGCAGCTTAGTTTATAATTCATTCGCTGCTAAATAAAATAGGACACTACTCTCTCGCGCAAACAGTTTCACGTTTGATTCTATTTATCACGCAGCTGCCACAGAAGGTCGTACATTAATATCTCAGCTGAAAGAAAAGTTAATGGCAGATCCAGGCGCATCAGGTCATCCGTAATGACTCATCCCCCTCCCCTTCCTTTCCCTTTCTGTTTCTTTCTTGTCGTTGATGGGTCGCCAGGGGGTTTCAGACTCGCTCACAAAGGTCGACGTATCCGGAACTCTCCCCTTTCCCCTGTCCCCGTCGTCCTTGATTTTCGCAACGACGGAGGAAGGAGGAAGCCATTAATTTATGCCCCTTCTGATCGATCGTTCCCTGAAACTTTGAACTTTGAACACGAAGACGTGGAAAGAGAGGGTGGGCGTGGGGTCGAAAGGCAGAGAGGTTGCCTGATTACAATTTTCAGTAAGTCAGCGTTCAGAAAGTCAAGACTGTAAAGGTGATGGATGATCGACTGTCGAAATTATCCTTCGGATGCCTGTAGTCGTGAATCAATTTCACGGGATGTCGAAAAGTTTCTCGAAAGTAGCCTTATAACGAAAATTAACTTCTTTGAATTTAATTACTGGGGATATTATCTTCTTGAAAAATTGATTAAAAAGCGTGGAAGTACTTGAACACTTTTTTTTTTCTAATTTGCCTTATTCTTTATTTAACATGGAACATCGATAAAGTGTAGTTTTGATTCGACAGAAAATGAAGTGATCTTCGAGAGACGATCCACGAAGAATACCCGTCAATTTCATTCTGAAAATTGTATAACCCTTCTAATCGATCGTTCACGGAACTCGCCGTTTCGTTCCTTTGTCGACGGCGCGTAATTGAATTTGAAACAAAAGCAATCAGGGGACTCGGGGCTAGACGAAAGGACAACGGAAGGGAATAAAGGGAAAACGAGTGGGAGACCGATTATCGACGCTCATTCTTCGAACGGGGAGAGATAAAAATATAAAGGAGACAGCAGGGGGGAGCAGAAAAATTTGTCCCGAAATTTAACGAGGGGAGGTTTCGCTATATGGACAGCTGTTTATTAAATGTTCTCATTCTTTCTTTAAACGTTTTTCAAATTTTCAATCATTTCACATCAACATTTTTCTGTCAAACGACTTTTTTAAATAAAAAGTTAGTAGAGTTTGTAAGAACAGTAAAGACAAAAGGTAATGGAATAATAAAATGCATAAGTTAGATGTTCCATTTACGAATTCTCATTGAAGATTTTATACGTGGACAGAGGATGAGCTAGAAAAAGAAAATTCAAGGGGAGAAGGAAGAAGGGTGAAAGGAAGGAAATAACCGAGGAGTACTTTCGACGTACGACAGAAGCCCTTTGATCTTTCTCCTCGATGCAAGTAAATTGTGCGCCGTCAAAGGGCTCGTGATTGAAGTCACACGAACCGTGCAACGATGCTCCCACCATTTCCTACGTTTTATTTCTTTGTTTAAGAAATTGCTTCTCGGACGATCCTTTCTGCAAATAATTACCCGCAGCCTATACAATTGACTTTAGAATCATCCCCTTTGATACGTTTTAAATATTTGACAAGATTCCGAGTAAAACACGCCGAATACGCCATCGACCTATCTAGCTTCCAATCGAAACAATATTTTTAGAAATCGGAATCGAAGTATGCCATCCAATCCAATCTCCTTAGTTTTGATATTCCCAATATTTCTATTCCAATATTTCGAAATTTATTTTTGCAAGTTATTGAAGGTTCAACCTCTTTCTAAATTTTGCTCACGCCGTTGCCACGTAGGAAACGAGAAAAGGTAAAAGGATCGTGGAACAGTTTTTCAACAAAAGTGCATTACAAAAGAGAGAGGTTCGAGATCGTCGTTGGCGAGTTCCGTTTCTCGCGAAAACAATTTCGGAGAAGAGAAGAGGGAAGCGCGAGAAATCGGGCCACCGACGGGGAGAGAGTCAATTACTAGAGAGAGCACGTGCTTTCCATTCCCTTTCCGTTCCTCTTTGATCCTTTTTCGTCGCAGAGAGACGTCGGGATTTGCGATTGAAATGGAAGCTTTGTACCATGTGAAACGGCAACGCCGATCGATTCTGTTCCCTTTTCCCAAAATTCGTCAGAACTAAGATGATAGGGGGCAAGTGTCGACACTTTCACTTGCAAAACGAAACTGGAAAGCTTTTAATATAATACAGTAGGTACTTCCTTAATACAAATGTTCACTATCTCCACCATTTCCTAAAATTATTCTTTGATAAGAATTCTCACATGTTACAGCCTCTGTATGGAAACTAGAATTATACTTAAAGTTAAACGTGCGTCCATTTTTAATGGCAGACCAAAATTACAAGCTCTTGGGAATGTATATAATTCAGAAAAACAACAATTATTTGTTAGCTAAGAAAAAATGACGTTTATTGACGTCATAAGCCAGAATCGTACGTCATTTTCTAGTATTAGTGTTTAATTCAAGCGTACAATTAAAATCATTTGAATCCACTACAAGCATTCAAAATTTAGAATCCCACACTCCACTCAAACTGTGAATAATACACTCGCTACATTTACCACATTATACGCAGTACATGCTACTTCCAATTAGCATCAGACGAGCTTCAGAATTCGAATGGTAACAGCAAATGGAGGAAGCACTTCAAAGTTTCAACTTTGGATATTATTCATAAGATACTACATATTTAAATAATGTAGGGTAAAGGACTCAGTTTCCCTGCCTGTCCCAGTTTCCGTATACTAAATAAATTTTTCAACAATTTTGAGAGAAATATGAAGCAATTTAATCATTACATATTTTTAAATAAAATTTAAAACTTTCTTTACGCGTATAAATAAAAATCATACAGTTTTTACATATTTCTTTCTAAATTAAAGAAAATTAATTTAATATCAGAAACTGGATCCTTTACCCTATCAATGCAAATGATATCGATTCTCAGATTCTACGTTCGAGAAAACAGAACTAAAAACTCAATTGTTCTCAAGTATAAATGCATCTCATAACTCGCTTTCATAGCTGCGAAATATGAACGGAAAATATTCCACAGACGTGACACAGGGATCTTGGCAGTCATTGCAATACCAACAGTTAACTACTATAAGAGTATATTAATGTTGCATGCGGTGCTCCATAAAACTGTGCTATTACAAGCCGGAGGTTCTTCGTCCACGATAACAACGTGGCAAATGAGAAGGGACATTAAACGTTAATACGACGGTGGGACGGTCGACAACGTGCCGCGTTATGATACTTATTATTATTATTGCTGTCGTATTCGCGCCATGGGAAGGATAACGATTATGCAAAATCGTTATTAATTATCCGCAGCTCAGGCTTATCGCGGCGCGTGTATCAGGGTCGCTGCGAGGAGCCGTGAATTATATCTCGAAGGAAGGGGTCCACTCTTGGTCACGTAGGCTATTTACCCGCGATCTTGGGCCACGCTGCTTGGAAGAAAAATGATCGTTCCCCCCTTTGAACGTTTCCAATTTCCTTTCAGGCTTCGCTCGCGACCAGACTACAACGATGAAGATGGAAGACACGGAAGTTGCGAGGCACGTGTTACTACAGAGTCTCGGGTGAGTTGAATAATGTTATAGATATTCATTTCGTAGGTAAATATATTAGTTTAGTTTTTTAACGGGAGAAAAAACAGATTAGGAATTAAATTAGAAAATTAGAAAAAGAGGGCAATGATCGTTTGTGTACCCGAGAGCCAGATTATTCCAAGTTCGTATAAATATTAAGTTTCATACAGCATCTTACTGCTTTCTTCGTTTTATTAGAATAATAGAAATTTATTTATGCTAGATTATGAATAATGGAGATTTAGTGGTATAAGATACTTCAAATATGTACTAAATTAGGAAATGAGTGATTTCATTTGTTTCTCTGTACTTTTAAAAAAGAACTAAAAAGTTCAGATTGAATCTCAGGTACACATATAATATTTTCACAATCCTATGAGCTGCGTGTAGGCCAGAACAATATAAACAATGATTCCTCACAATTTTTTAATTAAATCTCTACTAAGTTTCTGATTTAAGGTCTTAGGTAAGGCTAGGTCTTATTGATAGTATATGTTCCATTCATTTTCTTCCATTTGATATTTCTAATAATTGTGTGGAGCTTCTTTCAATTTCCTGAATGTAAAGGTAAATTGGTATTCCTTTCATAAACTGTAAACGTACCAAATAATATTATACATAGATAATGAACTCCTTCGTGCGCATAGATGGATACAGTGAATACATCTAATGTCTTCCTTTATACGCGTAGATTTGAGAAATGTGCTTACAGTTATAGCGAGATAGACAGATTCAAAAATAGTTTTGTATGAGATTCTATCGTAAAGGAGCCAACTGTGCAGAGCTTTATTCCATTCGGTTGGAGCCGTGTCGCAGAGGGGTGAGATCGACCGAGACGTACGCGTGTATCGAATAATTTACGAGACACGGTCCGATCCGATTTAGGTCCCGATTCCAGCTGCACCGCAGGACATCGTGGAGAGATTGTACGCTGTTGGGATAAAATTAGGCCCGTCGTGTAGTCGTGCGCTCAGTATAGATCGCCAACGACACGCTATTCATTTTTGCCGCGTTATCTTTGCAAAATATTGCTTAACCTTCTAACAAGCTTCTCTTTCCATGAGAATTTCAATTAAACTGCCCGATAATAGGAAATATTTTTTAAACATATAAAATACAATCAAGGAAGATAAAATATTGATTAGACAGCTAGGAAAAGGGATGAATAGAACAAACAGGAAGAAATTAGGATGCAGAAAGGCTCTAAGGATTAGGGACTAGAAACTAAGAAAGGATGGATAGAAAAGAAATTCACAGGGAAGGGATTAAGAAGAAAGTAAGGAAGAAGATAGTAAAAACTAGGAAGTAGAAACGTGAAAAAAGAGGATAATGGTAACAGGAGAATACTGTCTTGTTTTGTGAAATAATATTAAAATCCCTGTATGATCTCACCTTGGTTAAAGTTAAAAGTTAAAAAGCTAGGAGATACTAAACCCTTCCCTCTTCGAGTTCCGAGTGTCTACTTCAATCCTCGTGAAAAAACTATAAAAAAGTACATAAGAGAAAGAAGAAAAAAATAACACACCTTCTTAATATGAGATACCAAACTGCTACTACTTTCGACAAAAACATTACTCCTTTTATGAACAACTCTAAAACGCAACGTAAATACCATCTTATTTCTTATTATCTCTCCAAGAAATACCAAATACAATCATTTTACCTTCATGTATTCACCAATATTACCCACATTAAAAAACACGAAGGAAACTGTCACGAAATTTCGTGGTTTAATTACGCAACATCCGATCGATCCTGAAGCAGTCTCATTCCTGTCCGATAAAGGAGAAGGGAAAACTACCAAAAAAAGACAGTTCGATTAATCGTGTAATGGCGAACACGAGGGGAATGAAATTCGCGTTATTGAAACTTCATCGCGCATAATTGGCGGCTGCGCGCGGCCGCGGAGTCACTTAAGTCGCATCCACAGGTAGTTGATTTCACCAGTGGCCGCGTTTCGCAGGCACCGCGAGCACAGAGGAACGGAACGGCAACTAGTGGCTGAATACGAACCAAGAGAATCTCGAAAAATTTCCGAGCGCGCGCCTTAATTAAATTCTTCGCGCCGTTTCTTCCAGAGGATTTAAAAAAACATTCGCCCTGTCTCGACGTTGAACCATCCCCTTCTACGAATCGCATGAACGTCTGAGCTTCGTTCCTTCGTAATCACATTCCATTTATAGTGGATACTCTAATTTAAGCTTAGGTACTGACTCTTGAAATTCTATCAAATTTTTAGCAAATTTAACTTCGTCAAGGATATGTCTCTTTAATTAAAATTAGAATAAATGTAATAAGTGTAAAAGAGGGCTGGATGATGTGATGGTATTCTTGTTCTACTTTGCGTCTACCAGGAGTTTTGACTCTCCTATACAGTGGTAAAGGAAGAAAAACAATAGTAAAACTCAAGTCATAGAAATACTCGGTATTAATCGAAGACAATAAATCTATCAGTATAATAAGAATTGAAGGGATACGCAGCGACTTTGGAGAAGGATATTAGATAGCCACTGAAGTCGCATAGAATAAGGTATTATAAGGTCGCGCGAGGGATTAAATCGACGACCGTGTCTCGGTAGATTTATTAACGTCCAACGCGTTATTCTTGCATTGTCCTTCCGTGGGAGCGTGCACAATCCGTTTAAATCGGTTTAAGCGATAAATCTAACGGGTAGATCCGTTTAAGCGTGGACACATTAGCTGCGCTCAAACGGTATATTTATGTTTCGGTTTACTCGAATTGCTGCCGCGAAACGTATTCAACCTCGAGTTCCAGTTTCGAGACAATACGCCACCTTTGTTATGCAATACTGCCCCCTTAATCCTCTATTTTCGGGCTAATTCTGCGGGCCCCGTCTTCCTTTTCATTTAATTGCGCGTGGGTACAGAGGATCCTGGCCTTCGTTGTTCTTTTAATTTTTCAACGTCGCGCTCTCGTGTAACGGTAATCAGATTCAACTGCAGGATTAAGGCAAACGACCACGCTCATCAGGGCCGACCTCGTTAAAGCTTCTCCCCGCAAAAAGCCGAGAAAAATTTGCATTCTTCGCGATACCTCGACTTTGGCATCGTGCATAGCTCCCCTGCATAGCTCCAATGTTTGCGCGAGAGATCGTCGTGTTTGCTGACGTGTCGTAAATTAAAAGATGAAAAGGAATAATTAAAACGGAACAGCGCGCGATCAAATACGTGTATCGATATGTTTTAAAGAATCCATTTTCCCATCGCTAGATTACATTACATTACATTCAATGGAATTGTATATATCATGAAAAGTATGTATTCACAGAATCCATCTCTTCAGCGCTGCATTTCATTTAATAGAATCGCACGTGTCATGAAAAATATGTATTTCGTTCGTGGAGAGAGTCCATATTAATGAAAAAACTCAACGACTCGAAAATACACTCCCACCTCTCTCTCTCTCTGAAACACAGGGGAACGTTTATTACACTGTTTTCCTCTAATAAACATTTCGCGAGGGTGAATTTCATCTCGCGGATAGAAGAACACGCGCGAAACGATCCTCGTTAGATTCTCCCTAATTAACTTGCTCTGTTTGGCGAACGGTCATTAAATTAAATTCCCGATGAAACCGGGAAACACGGTACTCGTTTCTTGTTTCTGGAGAGGAGAACGCTCTTCAGAGAAGCGGGCAAACTGCCCGCAGCATGATATTGCATGGAAAATACGCGTCGAGGGCTGCTCCTACGAAGTGAGAAAAAGAAAGCTGCAAGTCGCGCTGCTTACCGAGCGGTAATTGCGTTTAAACAACCTTTCAAAAGTTTCGCTATATGCAACAGCGATAATGGAAATAATATTTGCATCTTCATTTTAGATACGGTTTTTAATGGGGGATGCTGGAGAGTGTAGAGATACAGGTACCTCTTCAATAACACGGTTAATTGATTCAATGTTATTTGGAAGTATGTTGTACGTACGTGGAATATATTCTAACAATTATGATGGAAGTAATAAAATTTGGTTTAGAGACTGCTATTCGCTGGTAACGTCAAGGGCGAAATGTAATAACTTTTAATTGCTCTGGAAAAAATGTTTTATGAAAACCGCGTGGTACAACGTACAATTTCAATATTTAAATATTAGATTAAATGAATTTATGCACGAAAATTTGAAAGCTTGAATATTTTTAATTATCTAGGATTTTAGAGCAATCGAATTCCTTCCTCCGTGTCGCTCTTATTCGTATCTAAACACGTCCTCTTCACGCCTCTAAGCTCACCCTTCTCGATGGTAGTAACTTCCCAAGAATACATCGGTCTTCTTCAAGATAAATCGATATAATTCTCTGTATCCTAAACACGCAAGGTTGCCAGGCTTGAAAAGGCGCAGCGAGACAGAGGACCTTACTCGAGATTAAACGGCCATAATTCGTCAAACGGGAATCGATTGTCTGCGAGGAGCACAGAAAGGGGTTGAAAAATAAAGAAACAGAGGAGGGAGGAGTACATGAAATTCCAGGCTGAAGCAGTAAATTCCGATGTCGCGACGATATTTTCACCGTGCGCGACATTCGTCGAATATGTCCGACCCCCTCGTCCCCTGCTCCGCCCCTGGCCGCCCGTGGGTCGCAGGAGCAGCAGCTACGAAGCTGGAAAAGCCCGTTGCTGGTGCTCCAGATAAGCGAGTGTGCCGCATTCCACTGCTTTCCATTCCCCGCACAAACTCACCCCCGTCGGCCTCTTTCGAAACTGATTCCCGTGCCACCGCTAGCCACCCCTCGAGATCTCTCCCCGCGCCACTCGTGGAGATGCGAAGGAGAGCGAGTCGCGCAATTGAAGCAGGGACGTAGCTAAGGGCGGTCGAGTGGTCCTAAGTAAGCTTAGCGTGTCACCCCCGCGGAGAGAACTTTCTCCGCCTCCCTTTTTGTCCACCTCGTTTCCCTTCTTTTCTTTCCTTTTTTATCGCTTTAATCGAATGCATCCCGCCGAGGGATTTTATTAAATCGAGTACGGTCTGGAGAGGCGACATCGATTTTTCTTTTTAATCGACCGTACCTTCGACGCGACCTTCCAGAAGATTGTCGGTTTTTTTAATGGGGCTTGAGGGGGACACTTCCGGAGAATTGGAATTTTTGTGGTTGGCAAGGGGATTGTGCGTTTCAGAGTAGTATTTTAGCTCTTCAAGGATAAAGCATTTACGTTTGCGAAAATACTATGCAGAGAAAAATGAAGATTGCATTATTAAAAAATTAGTGTTGTCTAAGTTAAGTTGTACGCAAAGTATTCGACTACAAGTTTCAGAAATTTTAAAGACCAATTCTGCACGATCAAATAAGACAAAAATCAAGTTTTAGAGTTTAGAGTTATTGTTAACAATACGTTTAGAATTCCCATGATATGTATCTGGCTTATTCTACTGATTTCGCTCTGTCTGACCTGACACGAAATTTATTCTACTGATTTCGCTCTGTCTGTCCTGATAAGGAATTTATTCTACTGATTTCGCTGCATTTGGCCTGACTAATGCACGCTAGCAGTAGAACAAGTCCCATGTCAGACACATTTCACGCGTGTTTTAAGCATTTTCTTAATAATGAATGACATTGAAACAGAGTCTTAAACGCAATTTTATTATTCTTAATCTTCGTCCTATTTTTGATATGCAGAATTACCTCTTTAAATTGCTGACACCTGTTGCCAAACATCCTGTATACATACACATTCCACAATTATGAAAAAATTATTTAGAAAAATTCTTAGACATGTAAATGCTATACATATGTAGTTGAAGGTAATATAAACAAAGGGGAGCCTTATAAGAAGATAAATTTGAGGTATGAAGGTACTCTCAGACTACCCCTCTCAAGATTGTAAACTATAATACTATAATAAGAATTCTTTTTTATTTACCTAGGATATAGCATAATAGCAAAATTTAACCTCGTAGAGCACCACGTATATTTACCAACCGTTACACAATGAGAAAGTTTTTCGAGTTTGCGTGGTGTCGAATCCGGCAGAGTTAAAGTTTCGCGAGCCTCTACGCGACTGGAATAAATTGTCCCGCGTCGCGTATATTTCTTCCGCGCCTCTGTACTTTTTCCCCGCGGTACACCTTTCCATTTCGTTGCTCCATGTTATATCGCCTCGTACAATTTTCCGATCCATTCTTTATAAATACGCTACCACGCTACGGGCTCACCTACACGAAGCTGCAGGGGCAACCCTTTCGATAGAAGCTCGGAAGTATTTATGTTACTTTATGGGGGACGGTTTACCCTGGAAGAAGGGTCCAGCTTAGGAAAGGGTAAGATCATTTTCTAACAAGGGAAGCTTGGCAACTCAAAAATTTCAAAAATTCTAGAACTCGGTACACGAGTAGTGTAAATCCCCAGCAACGTGAAACTATTTTTCGTTGATACTAATTTTCACTTTAAGGGGGTGAAATTTTATTAAATTATATAAATTTATTAAATTTATATAAGGGTTATGAGATAACCCCAAAGTGTTAGAATTTTTTAATCTTTTCAGTATACCTTTGTAATGGTAAAAGATAGGACAAAGCTTTAACGGGATAAAATATTCAGTTTCTTTTATGCTCTACAACCCACTTGTAAACAAATTCTTTTGTTTTTTACATAATGGTAAGTGATAGGAATGATTATTATGTACCAAAAAGTTTTCATTTTGAACGATCTAACACAATATAAAAGAAAAAAATTCTTTTGTTGGCGTATTTGTTAAAAACAATTAATTACCGTTATACGCATATGACTATGTTTTTGTTAGATTTTTCATTCTATTTGTATTTTGCATCATAAAGTAAGTATTTTCTATTATATTTCAAGATCGAACATATATTCCATACTTAAAAATTTATTTAATAATATTTATTACACGTATATATGAAACATTTTGCAAGAACGCCTATTCTCAAGTCATTATTCAGAACTATCACGATCACCCTCTCTTAAATTTCAAATATTGATTTATTTCTTACATATTTATTTATTTAATGCATATTTTTTCTACATGTACATATACATGTATATTTCTTGAAATTTTATTTTATTAGACTGGTTTGCACAACTCACGCAATTGCATGAATTAATCTACATAATTTCAAGTTTCCACGTTGATTACAGATCAAGACCTTTTTACCAGAGAACAATATCTTACAAATGAGAAATACCTATGTAAGGTCTTACTTCATTTTCGAGTTCCAGAATTTTTGAAATTTCTGAGTTGCCAATCTTCCTTTATAAAATTAGCATAACTCCCAAGTAACTATTATACAAAAAACGTTTCTGGCGAAATTACATATACACTCCGACAAAAGTAATTGAACCATATTGGTAATTTTATGGACAGTAATTTTAGTATAAATTGGTTCACGTAAATGTTATAGTACTCAGAGGAGGATAAGAACTTGAGTATAAATAATTGCGTAGATTGAAGATCTTACCTTGTGTAGAAATAAGCTTAAAATTTAAATTTATACCTCAATTGAAGTCTACAAAGAATTTGATTAAAAGAACTTTTCTCTTAAGAACAAGAGTATAATGAAAAGGAAGACTATGATGCAAAACTGAGCCTCACAATTTCAAACATGAATATTTCGCAAATAAAAACATGATTGTTGCTTCTTTGCCAAACAACGACGCGACGGTTATATGAGAGTGGAATAATATTGAAGGCTCTTGGCTCCGTGGCATGTGCGGGCTTCGGCCGATAACTGGGAGACCTACGTTCACACTGCTTGTAGGCTTCTACTTTGAAAGGTCAAACTCGAGAAGATTCTAGTCAGAGAATAATCCAATTAATAGATTAACAAACTGCAATAGACAAGGTTGTCCCTGTTTTATAAATATCCAAGCACAAACAACTAACTGAGAGTCTATTAACTGCAAACAAACATCATCTGTTGATCAGTAATTACTTAAAAACCAAAATTAAAACAAATTAAATATTAATAGTACATAGAAGAAAGATTTTCAAAGACAACTGATTGACTACCTCGATACTTGCACCCTATCATACCTCATTTCTCTGCAACCACCACTATCATTAGTATAGTCACAGCAATAACTTCTCGAGAAATATCCCACATTCATCTAGCTCGAATAAAATTTCACGTCTCACATTAAACCTTGTTTCGAATCAAAACGTCGTAGTGCTCCACAGAAACAGTCTACGTTTCCCTGTAGAAATAAAATAGTATTACGTTCATTAAGAGAGGAAATTCATAGACGCCATTCTTTCGTATTATCGCTCCGTTCTCTAATCCAATTTTCTCGAGGTTAAACGATCGAAAATTATCTCAGCTTAAATGCTCGCATTGTTCCAGCCCCGTTAAACGGGTGATTTAAATTAACAGTGACTACGCTTTAAGCGAAGGAAATCCAGGAGATATCAAAATCATATCCTTTCTAAACTGAAACCAAGGAAGAGAAACCAGAAAGACTGAAAACAGAGGATCTCTAAAGCATTTTTATAGAAGAATCCTGCGCGATGTGAAACAGTTCTTGTGATAATCGCATCAACGACCGACACTCCAACAAATTGCACAGTGATTTCGCCAGTCGTCGGATTGCATCTTGATACAAGGGGATACAAATGGATTGGACGCTCATCGACGGCCGCAAACCGCGCAGGTGGATGCGCGAGGAAGAGCTCGATTGTATCGCGAGGATGATTCACTGTGCAACTGCGGCAGGGTGCAGCACGAGCACCAGCCACGAGAACCCTTCACCCTCGATTAGATCTCCTGGATATACCCTCGGCGTACTTCGTGCTGCCCCCGATCCGTGCTTCCAGGATTTTCCTTCGGAAGACACTTGCTGGATTACGGATGCAGCGGCGATAACTCGAGCTGGATGTTGCCAAGAAACGCGAGGGACGATGATAAGTTCGTAGTGACATTTCGAGCAGAAGGGTGAACAGAAATGTCTTCGTCCCTTGAAATTCTTTTGCGACAGAAAAACGAGGATCAAATGGAACTACCCGTTAAAAAGGATTTAAAGTTCGTAATTTGAAATGATTCATAATTTTTTTCTCGTAATCGCAGTAATTCAGGGGCTACAATTTCCACCTGAAGTTTAAAAGCTATTAAGATGGTATCTCGAAAACTGTGGAGGTATAAAAAGGCGTTTAAAGTAGCGGTTTAAAATTCTAATGTGATCCTGGGTCACCACTTTTGCTGTTCTTGTTTTAGATCTTCAAGAATATCTTTATTAAAAGGAGAGAACAGGTTGTTACTGTTTTGAGGGAAAAATTGTTATATTTAATATTGTAATTGCATAGGAATTAATAATTAGAGGGAGAATATACAGTGATTCGATGTATCAACCGTGTTATCTCCTTCAAGCGATAATCAGGAGTAATCAGGGTGAACTTAACTCACGTGACCGTGATAAACGTGTACACAGTATCAGTATATCACCGTATCAGTTCACGATCAGCGTTCCTGATAGTTGATCTAATACACTGCAGGAAGCAATAGTTTGTCAGATAACAGTCGCTTGAGAATCAACGAGAACGTGGCACTACGTATTTCTTAATATCAGAGAATGTTTACTAATTATATAATTTATTGCTCGACAATTCATAATATGCATTACACGAGTAGTGTTTACAACATAAAAAAGTACTTAACCTTTGGCTCCAGTGCCATCTACGACGCGTTAAAGAAAGAACGCAAACACGACGGTGCAAGATTTCCAGTTTACGTAGTAAAAACAACTGGCAAACTGGCGTTGCTCTTCATTTTACCGCGCGATTTGTCTCTACGTAAACGTACGAGAACGTACAGAGCGTCGTAAAACGTGACAGAACCATGGAGGTAACAGAGTAATGTTCTCAGTGTCTTTGAGGCGATATTCAAGCCGTAGTTCCTGAATAAATTATCCCCCTACACACGTCGCTACTCGAACACCATGGTAACGTAAGCTCTCCGCAAACCGGAACAACTCTCCCTCTCGCTCTCCATTAATTGCTGTAGATCTACGTGTAATGACGGGAGAGACGGATTTGAAAGGAAACTTTGGAATGATCGACGACTAAATTAAAGGATTGAGAAACTTTGAGAAACTAACCCACGAATGGATGAAACGCGAACACTGACAAAAAGAAAGAAAGGAAAGATTTGAAAAATACAGGTAGAAGGAAAAGAAATATAATTGGACTAGAATTATACTGTCTAAAGATAAGTTCTAAAAAATGGATTTCGTATATAGAGTATTCGATGACAAGCATCAGAAATTTTAAAGAGTAATTCTACATGTTAACATGTGAAAATAAAATTTGACGAAATTGCATTCTAAGTAATTAATAAATTATTAAAGATATATCTAACTGACTGATTCTATTGATATCTCTGAGCCTGGTCTGGCTAAGTGAAAGTAGATTAAGTCTCAAGTCAGACACATTCATGAGAGCTTTACGTTATTTATGTTTTTGCAACAATTAATAACTATGAAAAGAAATTTTTATCGTTGTTCCGTTATTTTTTATTTTCGCCCTTTTTTAGCACGTATACTCATCCCTTGTTTTCTGACACCTGTTGTTGAACACTCTATGTATGTATAGCTGAATTTCCTTTAAGAACTTGGTCACCATTGATTCTGCCTAATAGCCTCTATAAACATGAAAATGCAGTACAGCAGGCCTCGATTATGCGAAATACCACGAAATTCAAACTTAGAGCACCCTTTTGATAACTAAATAATTTCTTTATTTTCATCAAGCTAATAGTAAATCACAGTTTATGTTTCAGACGATGTTCTACATATTTTAATACGAATTTTAATACAAATTTAGAAAAATTGAAATTAAAAAACTTGAAACAAATATATAAAAAGACTGAAAATTTGTGAATTATTAAAGATTGAATAATTGAAAATTTGAAGAACTGGAAATTTTAGAATTTCAAAATTTGGAAACTTGAATTCAGTCCTGCTGGTGAAATAATATTGATGTCCCTGGACGACCCTACTTTGGTATGCTAAACGCTAATGGAGATTCGAATGCAATGCCAAAAACACATTCGTCCGTAATATAAGCGAATGTTGGTAGTGTAGCAGAGACTCATCGATCCAGCCGCGCAAGAATAATTAATCAACTCAAAAATTGCGTGAGCAGCCATCTCAAAATGCATCGAAAAATCATCGCTCTCTCCTAATACCTGTTTTCAAGGCTTCCATGCCATGGCTAATTCAAAATCACAAGCCAGCAGCGAACGTTTCGCAGCTCGGTTGCACGAACAACGAAAGCACCTCGTATGGTTAATTACGAAACGAGCCAACGAATTAATCACTCGGATCCGCGGCGCTCGTTCACGGGGACACATGTATCTTCGCACAGGCACTTTTCTTTGCCCGATGTATTTAATGTATGCTCAGTCATTCCTGATTCAGCAGGCCTGCACCACGGCACAGGGATGAATCATCCCCTCGTGCATTGACGCTCATCGAGCGACACGGTAACGTAGGCATTTTACAGCCTCGAACGAGAGCGACTCGCCTTCTCTCTCTCTCTCTCTCTCTCTTTCTCTCTCCTATCTGTTGGACGTGTTGCTGCGGCAACACCAGTGTCAGCAACATCGGCCATCCTCTGCAGAGGAGATAGAAATGTCAGGCTACTTAACGAGGATGACACGCGCACATGTACGGCCATCGATGAAGACCTTCCGCTTGGACGTCGGCTTACTTTGACAAATTGGAGGTACTGTGCTGGGAAGGAAGTAGGAAAATCTATTGTGAGTGCTTAGGCAATGGCCCTTCTCTGAGTTATTATGAAAATTTCATGGATGCTTGTATCAATCGTGTCTGACAATAGTCTAACTCATTCTACTTGAGAGGCAGCGAGTCATGGAAATCTCACGAATGTTTGTATCCATAGTGTCTGGTCATGCTCTGGCTCATTCTACTTGAGAGGTACCAAGTTATTACGAAAATCTTATGGATGCTTGTATCAATAGCGTCTGACTATGGTCTGACTCATTCTACTTGAGAGGCAGCGAGTCATGGAAATCTCACGAATGTTTGTATCGATAGTGTCTGGTCATGCTCTGGTTCATTCTACTTGAGAGGTACCGAGTTATTATGGAAATCTCATGCGTGCTTGTATCGATAGTGTCTGACCATGCTCTGACTCATTCTGCTGAAGAGATAGCGAGTTATTATGAAACTCTCATGAATACTTGTATCGATAGGGTCTGACCGTGTTCTGACTCATTCTACTTGCGAGATGCAGGATATTAACTTCACATTTCATTCCTGTTATTTCGGTGTAAGGTGTGGTCAATGGTTTATGAGTAGAAAATTATTTATCTGAACTTCATGTTCAATAGAAGGTGCAAAGGGATTTTTATACTTTTTTTTTTAAACACTTTTAAAATATCGTATATTTAATACTTAATATATAGTAAAAGGGGAAGGCACATGTACAGCTAATTGGAACTTCCGAAACTAATTCCTTCATTGCAAGTAAAAATAAATACAAAACTAAAAATTAATTAAAAAATTGTCGTCCCAGTTATCAAATTTTAATGAGTAGACTGGATTATTGTGCACCTAAAATATCAAAACTAAAATACACTTTATAATATTTGTAAGATGGAACACTAGTTAGAATCCATTTTTCTAATTGTATTTATAAAAATAGGACTTCACATAAACACATGCAGACTGTTAAGTCATACATGTCAGTGATATTAGTCAACAATAAAGCAGACATTCGCTTCCTCGCCTTTTTCGACCTCTTCACTTCTTCATTGAGTTATACATATATACGTAACGACACCTGCTTTAACATTTGCAATATCATTTTCCTCGCGACTGTAACTCGCTATCGCCTCGCTCGGGATCTAATACGGGTTATTCGTACGCATCGTCTCCCCCATCAGGCCGACGTTTTTAGTATGCAGATTAAATCACGTAGAAGAAACTCGGTGGTCGCGTAAAGGCGCTCGCGAACGTGCGTCGATTTCCAAGAAGTCGATCTCCACGGTGACTCGACTACATATTGCGTCGTGCTTCTAAGACGCTGGGAAATTATTGGTCGTTTCTCTACTTACGTAAGCAGTTTCACGAGATCACTGTCAGTTGGACGTGTCGTCGACGAGATGGGGCGGAACAAGTCCCCTCGATCCAACAAACAATCTGGAACTCAGAAATCGCGGATGCTCGCGAACTCTGGCCGACCACGCGTATTTCATTCCCCTGGTAATCCCGCGGTAATCCTTTGATTTATGAAGACCCACGGTTTCACTTCTACCAGCGATCAGCTCGTAAGCCAGCGAATCAGTCGGGAGGCCTTAATCGATCGGCAATTTTAGTATCGTCGACCCCTGAGTCCACGTTTCCGGTGTTGGGGCCGATGGAGAAACGAAATGAACAATGTCTGCTTCGAGCACGGCGTCTCCTCGTTATAAACTCGCGATTACCTCATTAGAAGCGTACATAAACAATCATTATTTGCTCTGAATTGCTAAAAAATATCGGTGGATGAAAATACAGGCTTATAGCGAGAAAACAGCATATTATGTTGTTGATAGAAGCTCCACGTCAAAATTAACTTAAGGTAGCGAGCTTTTCGTGACGCTCTCCATAAAGCAGTTTAACTAAAATAGTAGTCAATATCGTAAAGGATTGAACACAGAATAAAGTATATAAATCCATAAAATAATACTTTCTATTTTAACCCTTTGCACTCGGAGATCCTAATTTCCCATATATTTCATCCCCTTAAAAGGACCAACCAAGTGCAAAGGGTTAATAATATTATTTACATTTTATAAATTCTCTTCCTAACACTCCCAACACGCCCACATTATACATACAGTACCGTGCATAAATATTTCTACACATCCACATTATTGCAATATATAAAATACACAAAATAAAATTCTATGCCACACTTTCAGCTACAAACCTCATCTCTAACAATTATATAAGGTTTATAGATACCGATGAGAGTAACATTTGATAGCAATTAATATAAACACAAAAGTATAGGTATTTCCCCAATTTCCAATAACATGGAAGTGTCTAAATACATATGCACGGTGGTGTAAGTAACAACTATACACGCGTACCAGGCATGTTAACTCCCTCAGCAGTTCCAGGATTAATTCTTAACAATTCCATGCAGGTAATTTACTATACCATTTCCCGTGTCAATATACACTGTGTCTGAATTCTGTTCTCAACCTCAGAACTCTGGCTCCGAGGACAGTGGCCACGTACCCTTGCGGCCTGAGCGCAGCTGGTGTCATTCCTGTCCCGGGATAGCGGCGGACCCGACGCCGAGCGTCAGAGGTTGCTGAGCAACCGGTGAATATGCGCAATTACCGGAGAACCGGGCGAGAACGAGCGAACGGACGGCAAGTGGGAGTTACCATGAGAGGAGATTGCAAAATAGAATGTATCCCGCAATTACCCGGCCATCTAACGCGATCGAACGTAAGAGGCCGGCCCACGATCAGCCTCGGCGAGCCGCAGAGAGAAAACTCGACTTTAGTGCCACGTATCCTAATACCGCGTGGGTGTGACCTGATCAAAACAAGCTCTTTATTACCTCATTTACTGTAAGATCTGTAGGGATTCAATAAAAAACATTTGTGGTGACTATGATTGATTCGCTGCTTGCCGTGTTTACGTTGCAAAGAGCAATCGTATTTAGAAATTGGGAAATTGGTTAAGTAGTTAGCGGTACTTGAGTTGAAGTGAAGATCCAGAGGAGTCAATTCTTTTAGCAAAAATTATGTTTTAAAAGCGAACTATGATTACAAGTAACTTGACGTATGAAGTATGATATTGTTTTGATATAAGTTCAATGGTACACGTGTTTCTTTGAGATTATCTTACTGTTTTGATGTAGACTACAACTTGAAATTAGTTTGGAGTTTAGTTATCAGATGATAGATGGAAACTTGAAGCTATTTTCTCAGAGATGAGGAATCCGTGAAATAAAAGAATTGTTTCAAGAGAACGTAAGCACAACATGGTTATTCTACTGAGACAATACTGTGTTTTCTATCTCTATTTGCCTTTAACAATATAATTTTCAGTAGAAGAGATTCAGAGAATTTTAATTTTTTCAAATTTCTGATTCTGTTTAGCAAAATATTTTTTCCTAGGTTCCACCGAATAGTTTCTTCACCCCCGAATTCCTAAACAGAATGGTACTTTGTAACTAAAACATAGCCATCGATTGAGTAATCGTGGTCACCACGCAAATGAAAACCTGTGTAATATATGTTTAATCGACTCGAACAAAATTTGTTAATTAGACTGCCCATAATCCTCGAAGCTTAAACGCAAATCGATTCATCGCTCAAAATTCTAACTGTTAATGTCCAATCAGAGTACTTTGGTCATGCGTACCACTGTTAGTGGTAGTTAGCGAAAAGATTCATGTAGAAGCATCGCGGAAAAGGAATAGATCGATTCGTACCTCGTAGAGGGTGAAAGGTTGGCCTGGAAAAGTATATCAGACCGCGAATGTTCCAATCGCGTTAACCTTTTAAAGCCCAGACTTTAAATCTCCTTCGCCATTACTACGACAGAGCTCTTTGCTTCTCGTTTCCCCAACGGGAAACGTTCCTGCAAACATACTAATTCTGCATTTAAAGGCGCAATACCAGTCAACGAAGAAATATCTCTCCCTTTAGCGCCTGCTACGAGCTTCTCAACGCCGCTATTTCAGATGCAGAACGCTTCTTAGTGCACAGCCACTGCGTTACAAACGTTGCAATTTTATCGGGCCACAATCAGTTGCGAAATTCGGAAGCAAATATTTGGCGAGACCATCAGAGGATTTCGAGCGGTTTTAGACATTAAATCAACGGCCAAAAAGACTGGATCCCTAACGGGGCATCCTTTAAGAAGAGACGAGATGGGATGGGAGCTAAAAGGATCAGGGCAGAGAGCAAAGGAAAAAGGAAATCGAGGGACGCAGACGATACGAGTGGTTAGACGACGTCAGGGAATAAGCGTCGGGATTATACGCGTATAGACCATCGGCACGAAGGGGAAAAGAGGGATCGCGATTCAAGGTGTAACAAGAACACCCCTCTCTGCAAGAGAAAGAAAGGACACACCTGCAAGATGAACGGCGGAGAAATACTTCACGAAGGGGTGAGTTCGAGAGCAAGAAAAAGAAGCCCCAGAAGAGAAGGCTCGGTCTGCGAGGTAGATAGGGAAAATCGCCTGAGATAAAAAAGAAAAAACATCCCCTAAAGCAGAAGGCAGCAGCGAGAGGGGGGATGAAGGTTTATAATGAAAGCAGAAGAGTGAAAGTAGTCGAGGTGGAAAGAGGAAGAAGCAGCGGAGGTGGTTGCTGAAGTGAACGGCAGGTTTGCAACAGGAGCAGGAGAATGGAAGTGGCTGAAACGGCAGAAAGGAAAGTTTGTAACGGTGGCAGAAGAGAGGAGCTAACGCGAAAGAGGAGGAAGATCGTGACAGTGGCACAAGAGAGGAAGCCGCTGGGACGGAAAAGAGAAGAGTATTTGCGACAAGAGGGGGAGGAAGTGTGGCTGAGGTGAAGAAGAGGAGGGCCTGCGACAGAAGCGAAAGGGAAGTGGCTGAGATGGAAAGAATGAGACTCGCGAGAGAAGCAGAAGAGATGAGAGAGGAAATGAGAAGGAAGATCCGCGAGGGAAAGAGTGCAGAGGATGAGAGCAGAGGCAGCGTGAGCGATGCGCTATCGCAGAGCCCTGCCAGCGAACGCGGCACGACGCCGGGGTCGCCGCTATCGATTGGCGTCGGCGTTTCCTCGACGTCGCTATTTGCCCGCCGCCGACGTCTCCTTTCTCCTTTCCTCTCTGCTCGCCCTCGTCCACTTTCACCTTCTCTTTCTCTCGCGCGTTCTCACCTCCACTTCGTTCATCCTGCCTCAGTCATCGTCTCTCTACCCTCAGCCACCCTCTCTCTCCCTCCTCCCCATCCACGATACCCTCGTCTCTCTCCCTCGAGCTTCCACCACCCCTGCATCCCTCTCCCTTCCGCCAGAAGCCTCTCAACCACCCCCGCGAACCATCCTCCATCCACCCCCGGCTCTCCTAGCGTTCATAGCTCTCGCCAGCCCCCCTCTTCCCCTTGCTCCCCTTTCCAACAACCCCGTTTCTTTCTGTCACCCCCGCGTGCTCTCCCCCTTTTCATCCGACGCGGTAACAGGTGTTGCTCCGGCCCCGAACTCGTACAAAATCGATGGGCAAGAGCCACATCGACGTCGCGAGGGGTTTCCCCTGCCGATTCACCGCCACCCTCTCGCTCGCTCGCCCGAGCCCACCGCGAGGGTGAGAGGGAGGCGAGCTAACTGCGCGTCTGCTGGTGGAACGGAGCAAAAGCGAAACGGAGAAACGTAGGGGCGGCAGAGTGGCGGAGGGTGGATGAGGGAAAAAGAGAGAGAGAGAGAGAGAGAGAACGACGTCGAGGGTGGAAGAGGGTTCCCTCGAAGAGGGGGAGGGCAACGCGGGGCAAGTCGGGACGGGTCCCGGGGAGGGAAAGGAGAGAGAGCTGCAAGCGAGGAGGAGAGGACGCAGGCGCCCCAGGACGCTGGGCGACGCTGCTCGGCGACGCTGCATTGGCAGTTGCACCCCAGCCACACCCGGTACGAGCCATGTAGTCGGGCTACCCTCCACCGCGATACACGGCGGACAATTGTTGCTTCTGCGCCCACAGGTGGTACATCTTCGTCTTCGATCATCGTCCTCGCAGACGCCTCGTCCTTCCGGCCGTGCTGCGCGGACGAGCCTGCCGCTGCCTCCGCTCGCTCCTGCACCCGCACACGCCGAGCGAGTTCGTCCGCTCCGTCGCGAGCTGTTGCGATCGTGGCGTCGTGCTCGTCGTCGTGGTTACGCTTCGTGCGCGTCGGTGGTGCCGCGTCAGCCTCGCTTGCTGCTGCTGGTCCCCCACAACGGAGAAGCGGCCTCGCGAGTTTCGTCGGGTCGCTCTGATGAGCTGCGCGGGTCTAAATGGCGAAGCGAGGCTGAAAATCGCCGTGGAGAGAGGAAGAGAAGATAGGAACCTGTTCGAGAGGAGAGACGAGGAAGGAACGTGAAGGAAGCTCGCAGGTTGAGCAGCCGCGCGAGGGCAGAGTTGTAGCTTGGATTCGATGTGATTCTTCTCGGCCACGAGCTTGCAAACGCGAGAGGACTCGAGGCGAAAGGCGCAGGGGGGGGGAGACTTAGCAGAGGGAGTCATCAGCTACACGCGTAAGGCGACAGCGCGCACGTACGGATACACAAACATCGCGGACCTGTTGTCCAACTTGTTGCTCGTCCCTGCAAAAGGTACACCCGCCCACCTCGATGATGGACGCCTGCTTTTGAAAAAGGAGCCACCAAGGACCAAGAAGCTTGTTTTAAGCGGCGAACCTTCGATCTTTGCCTCGTTCACGCGATATACACTCTCACCCTGTGCAGTCTCTGGTTTACGTGGGTTCGACACGAACCACGCTTGGGACTTTGTCGAAGACTGAAGAAACGTTTTGTGAAGCGATGTTTTTGAGTACTTTAGATTGAGTCTTTTTGTGAATCGAAGCTCTGCTGTTTCTTAGTTCTTTCGACGTGAGAAGAAGTGAAAGAACTGAGAAGAAATGTGTAATGACATGCATTTATAGAGAATTTATAGAAAATGAGAATTCTATCTCTCCGCTGTCACTTCTGAACTGAGTCTGTGTCATCTGATGTTCATAGAAAAGAAGAAGGAATCTTCATCATACGTCTCAGCACTAATCATTCTATCATCAAGATTTCTGCAATTTCCAAACTGTTGGCTCGCTGGTACTTCAAAAGAACAGCTGCCGCAAAGAAGCTCAGCTAAAAGTAAACCCAAAAGGAAGAAGAAATCTCTTCTCCTTTACTCTTCAACAAGTGACCAGTTTTCTCTAAAACTTCCACGCTCCTCCACCTGAAATCTTGACAAAAGACAATTCTCAGTGCAAACTAGCCCAAAGGAAGAACTCACTGGTTCTTGTTTGCTGGATTCCCTAAGCGAAATCGCCGAAATGAGGGTGTCGTCGCGAAAACGGACACGCCCGACGACCACGATACCGGACGAAGGCGTCGCTGACGGAATAAAATGCCGCTCGGAGCAGCCAGGAGAGTAGACGCTCGAAACTAATGAGAGAAACGAGACTTGACCTTCCACGAGGACTCGCATCGTGCACAATACTCAAAGGGAACAGTGTCAGAGGACGATGAGCGTGTAGACGGCGCACAAACATTGTGTGGATCCCCGAAGAAGCAGAGGAACCCAGATGGAGCTTTCGATGAGAGGAAAATGAAGCAAGAGGAATTGGACGCTTGAAGGAATACGAAATTAGGCTAAGGGTACTAATAGGATATCGTAGGCGATAGAGGTGATAGGAAACGGAAAACAGGGCAGCACAGTAGATGATTAAGGAACCCGTGTAGATGTACCGAGACGAAAAGATTAAGGGATCCATGCCGTAGAAGCGTAGCAGCGATGTGATGAGTGGCGTCGCGATGAGGTAATCTTCCACCCGTGCATACAACGAAAGCAATACTACAAACAAGGTAAAGAAGCAACAAAAGAAGCAAGCCGCACCGCAAAACCCTGTACGAGCTCACTTTGGAACTTTAGAACAGCTGTAACCTTCGCTAGCTTGAACCCTGCAAGAGCCACCGATTTTTGGGCTGGATCGGAAACTCTCGCGTCTTGAGCGTTGGACTGACTCCCTTCGCCGAAAGATATTTTAATATAAACGTATACATAGATACACACAGGCACATACGCACACGAGACATACGTATAAATATATCTATATATACACGTGTACATACGACGAGGATATATATAGTAGATATACCGGAGCTCTTTTAAGCGATCGTGCAACGACATCTAGAATTAATTCGCCCCGTCTTCGGTAACCTCCGATACACAGATCGTCGGTTCCAGAGCCAGATAGAAGACCCAATTCAAAGGGAATTTATTGCTGGAGGACACTGCAGGACACCTCTCTAGCAACTGTCCTGAAGAAAACTCGAAAGAACTATTGAGAATCTCCCGAGGGACTAAGAACAGCAAACTTGGTTAAGTTGTCAGCCATCAGGAGAAAAGGGGACTTGGTCGTGGGAGGACTTCGAGGATGCAGCAGACGCTGAGGAACAACTGGTGAAAGGCTGATCAAGGGATCGAATCACGGGTCGAGATCCCAGTGGCCTCCGCGGAGATTACCAAGAGATTTCTTGACCGAGAAATTCGCGCAGAATCGGTGGAGGGACCGAGATAATCGACGATCGAGTTGTCGCTGGATCTAGCGGGTGTCGCAGAAAACGCGCGCTGCAAGAGCCTCCAAGGGGCGATAGAAGTCGAAGTTCTTCTTTGTCGTTCGTCGATCGTTGAATCCAGAAACCAGGGACAATAAATTATTCACGAAGAGCCGAGAGCTTTGAACTACGCCGTAGCTTCGAGGCTCCAAGAGACTGATGCGCCATTCGGTGATTCTCGAACGCGTTCCCCGTCGACGGAGAGCTTTGGATTCTCGTGCTTGAGCTTTCACACGAAGACAATCGAGCAGAGACAGACGCAAGATGCCGCGGTGCTACATGGTGAAGAAAGCCCTGTGCAACAAGTACATAAGCAGCGTTGCCAGAGGATTCGAGAGCTGGGGTCGCGGCAGGAGCACGCCATCGCCAACCGCCATGCAGATACCAGTCTCACCCATAGAAGGGAGCGTCGCACCCCCTGTTGCTCAAGGTACCAACACTATTAGCTTCTCCCTGCCCGATTATCTGCCTGACTCCTGGCCCCTCCGTCGATTATCGAATCACCAAATGAGATTCCTCGCTGCCCCTAAGACGATCAGTCGCTACCCTCGTCCTTCGCTTGGTTCACATGTGATATCATGGAATTTTTCGTGATGAGACTTTAATATTCTCTGCTCCCACAAATACGTCATCGATCGATAGGATTGGACGAAATTTAAATTAGGAGTAGATTTTTTAGGTAGGTGGTAAGGTAGGGCCTCGATTACCTGAAATAGTCTGAGATTCAAACCTGAAGCATTCTTTTAGTAACCAGTTTTATATTCTCTGGTATTGTTACATCATTTTTTAAGTCTTCATCGACGGCTTACTGTCTTCTGATTATTATTATTACACAGAATATTTGTAATCCACGATAAAAGAATCTGAATAATCGAAGTTTCACTATATAGTTGAAGATATATTACTGGTGATAACACGAGAGACCTTTTGGCTAGATGTAGCTTTTTTGATAGGTTCTTGGCACAAAGAAATCTGTAACTTCAGTTTCATGCATTTTAAAACAAGTTTACGCTTATAAGAAATCAGAGAAAGTTTCTTCTTGCACTTCTACAATATCATAACGTTGCGCAACTTTGTGCGCAGTTAGAGCTTCGAACTTCATATCAGTCTTTTAAAACTTCTGGCGCGAAGATACGAGGACCATACGAAATTCCTATACTCAAATTTAAAAAAGGTATCAGTGAACAAAATTAAAAACTTTTATAGCAAAAAGTTTTTCCTAAACATAGAACAGAATATCTGTCAATCAACAGCCTTTAAAATAGCCCGAAAATTCGTAATGAAATCGAGTCATCGAAATAGCCAGCTCATTCGTCATCTAGAGTACTGGAAAGGAATATAATAATCAATATTTTAGCTGTGGCTATTACGTCCAATTAATGTGAGTATCGCTATTTGTTTCGAAGGCCCGCGGTATTGATTCACTCTCTAGCCATATATCGTTCGTCTCGTGTTGCCGCGGCACACGAGCGCGTGTTTCGTCGCAGGGAAGAAAAATATCTGTGTACGAAAGCTACCCCGGCTTTGAAACTAATCTATCAAGTGCCAAATGCATTGACGGGACTCGAAATATTTTAGAGTGCCTCGTGACTAGGGGAATCGATCAAACGAAAGTAACGGAATACCGATACTTTTATAATGGCGTAGGCTTTCCACCAAATATGTTATTTTTAGAATATAAGCAGATCCAGTAGTGTAGTAGACCATCAACAGGTCTGAACAACTACTTTCATTTGTCAACAGTCGCCTATCCGATACTCGTAATATAATTTCGATGCTTGCATATCGTGGTGATGCATTTGCAATTGACAGTAAATTAATATGATTCATGATATACCCCAGGTGATTCTCTTTTGAGCGTTATGAACGTGTACGCGCGTTTCGAAAATTATTATAGATAAACCTTTCATCGATGTTTGTAAGTATTTGTGAAATATTGTCCTAAAATACGTCGCAAATTTTCGCATTCGAAGGGTTAGTGTCGAACTATTAGCAATTTCGCGGCTTTAATTCACGATACAGTTCGCAATAACGTGTTGCTGTTCGCAGGAAAACTGCATTAATTGTCTGAATAGTCATTGTAGGTGGCACCGTTTCAACAGCAGCCCAGTTCCTCGGCTTATGCTTGGTGTATTCATAATCGAGTGAATGAGAAAGTGTCAGGCGAAACTTGCCCGGAGACGCTAATGGAGCCGCAACGAGCGTACTTAAAGCTCGTTACGATGCCTGCACACGCTTGTCACGACGCCGCGAAACCGGGACAATCGAACACGAAACACGACCAGAGTTCCCCGTGAAATTGCTCAACATTCACCCCCAAGCGAGATCCATTTCAAGCTGCCTAACCATTAAAATTTGAATTTAAAAATCCCATACCAAAGAATGAAATTAATCCAAGTTAATTTCTTCTAATATTGTGTTTCATACGTCATTCTATTTACGCTACGTGATAAGTAAAAAAGACCTAATGATTTTAACTACTGCAAGTACAGTGTTAACAAATGTAATGTTAACAGATATCAGATTTCTTTTTCTGCTCTCCTGAATAATACTAAAGATGACTTGGATCAGTTTGGCTTTGAGATATAGAATTACATTCAATTTTTTTCTTATATATTTTCTATGAAGTTCTTATTACTTCTTACAGTAGATATTTTAGTCGAAAGAATTTTGAAAATATTGTATGCATGAAAAATTATAAGCAGATGAAGCTCCAGAGTGTTGGTCTGAAGGCTCGCCTGACCATAAACGATCCTATTCCACTTTTCCACTCGTAGCTTTCTCCTCATTCGCATTTGGACGCATCAATTGTTCTACCTTATCCATTATTTCCTTAGAACAAAGGTACTGCTATATTCTATGTAGCTTGAAATTATTTAGAGCGAGACAGTGTTTTTTTGCTAGTACTATTATTTACAACTTTGATAGGAACAAAGTATAGTAGATTGCCATAAACAGGAATTCTCGATCTCAAAAACTTGTTCTGTGCTACAAACTCAGAAGCCTCAACTGAGGAAGCATTGTATTCAATCATATTATTTAACATGTGTTCTATTTCTGAAATTATTGCTCATAAAAGCTGAATTCAGGTTATCAAAAACTTCATAAACCCATAGAAATCGATTAACACATTTCTATCAGATATTACACTGTGATTCTAATTTCAAACAAAGTTAAACTTTTCATTTAAAATTCTCAAATTATGTCAATGTAAATATCGTTAAAAGAGAATTCAAAAAGTCTCGAGACATCCTGTATGCTAAAACATCATTCACTATCTGAAAAACCGAATCAAAAGAGCCGTAGAGAACAGTAGTACAATCAACATCCATATTGCGCTAATCGGGGGAAGTCATCGTAGAATACGGTTGAGAGGATAAACAACAAGCTCAGTTGGAGCGATTCGAGAAGACGATAGTTGGCATTTCTCGCACGGAAACCACCGTCTGAACGAAACGCGCAGTTTCATAACCGAGTTATCGTGAAATTTTATATCCGCTCCCGCTCGTAGACCTTCCTTAGCCATCCACTCGTCCCCTTTGACCTCGTTTCCAACATACTTGTTGTCATAATCCTCCCCCCAAACGGGCCACCTCCGCGCCACTTTTCCAACAAGCTTCGACACTCTGTGCTGGCACGCCAACTTGACTGTCCCCGCCTCCTTCTCATCGTTGCTCGTTAAATCTCGATTAAAAAGTCAAATTAAGGGGATCGAGTTAGGCAGTTCTGATCGGTTGTCCCTTTATTGTCCTCGTGCGCCGAGAAAAGAGACAGACGATCCTTTTCTTTGTCTTTCATAATTCCGCCTGTTTTCTGGTTGCTTTGCTCCTCTTGTGGAAGAAAGTTTTTCTATCAGGAAACGAAATTCCAATTTTCCCAAGGGGTATATTAGATTTCGCGGACGGGGTGAGTCCGCCTTCTGAAGATTCACTCTTCAGATACTTGGAAAGTTTAATTGCTACGCATGAGAGGAAATCAAGATCGCTTCGATGCTTCTCCTCCTTCTCTCATACAGAGACTCTTAGAGCTGGAGATCGTTTGGCGAATACAGACCAAAATTAACTGTAATTTGTTATTATACTCTGTCTCCCAATAGAAAGAACATTTCATATAACTACATACATTTTTTCTACATTAAAGAATATCTGAGCACGCAGTCCCAAGACACAACAGCAACGGGAACAAAATCTCCCTCTCAGGAAGTGCCCAAAGACAGAACAAATGACTCCAGCAACGTCGGCACGACCTCATTCTCGGTGAGCAACTCGGCGATAGTTCCAACGGAGCTTCCAGCAACAGCTCGGATGGAGACGACGTCGGTGATCACAAGCATCGGTTCAATAACGAGCATCTCACCGCCGACAGAGTCTACCAACTCACCTGTCGGAAGTGCAACAACTGTCACGTCATCCTTCACGACGCCCAGGTCACCGTCTAGAGTAGCGGTGGAGCAAGACACGACAGTGACTGTTCTCCACCAATCGCCACCGGGTGAACCGTCACCTCCTTCCAGCACCACGACGCCTTATCATCTCGAAGACACCACGAATCACTCGACAACCGAGTCCAGGATAGGGTCCAGTTGCAACGTGATCACCAGTCACGTGTCCTCGATGTTCAAAGACCGATCCGCAGCGGAAACGGAAGCAGCACACGATCTGCTCGAGCTCTCGAGGTCTTTGCCGCCTCTTCCACCACCCAGCGTCGCGATTGGTCCCCAGAGCGTCATAGAGACCCCGGCGACTGATATTCAGGAGATGACGGTGTACCAACCCGAACAGCCAATCTACCAGGTGAACACCATCGACCTGGCCAGCTCTACCATCTATACACACCATCAACAACAGCAACCCTCCACCGCCAGCATCATCTACGAGCCCAGCGCGACGATAGTCCAGCAAACAGGAAGCGTGTTCATCCCCCTGTCGCCTGTCCAGGAGATCCTGTTGACCTACAGCACGCCGTCCATTCCGTGCACGCCATTAGTCGCTCAGCAACCGTTGCAACCACCGCCCCAGCAACAGCTACAGCATCAGGCTATTGAAGCTGCGCCACCGCTGACGCCACCCACGTCTGAGTGCAGCAGCGACATCGAAAACAACAATCCAAACTCGCAGCCGAGCCAGAGGGACAAGGAGGTGCAGACCGTCACCGAGCAGGCGGAGACCAAGCCTGCTAGCTATACGTACGACACTCTGTTGGTGGCTGATGGAAGGTCCAAAAACAAGAAGGTCGCCTCGAGCCAGAAGACGCAGGAGACGGAGCCTGTTGAAACGACTGAGACCTCGAAGATTGGACGCTACGTCTGTTGCGAGTGTGGTAGGTGGTTTGAAAATTTTAGAAACGCTGAATAAATTGTCTTAGTAAGTCTTAGTGTGTGATCGAAATATTATATTCGCTTGGAAATTAGTACGTAATTAAAAATTGAATGAAAATGGAATTAATTAAATATCTCTACATTTTCGTAAACTCTCATTACTACTTAATAGTATTCGAATATATAATCAAGAATAATCAAAAAAGTCAGGAATAACACAAAGAGATACGTAAACTCATAAATCACCAACATCAAGTCACGCTATTCCTAATGAATAGTAGTGGCAGCGCGAAGTGATAACCTGTTATAGATACATGATTTGCTATCACTGATAAAATAGAACAATACTGCTGACTTATCAAAATGTAATCAAACTGTCTGCCTGTATGCTATAAATATTCGGCTAGTAGTAAAGTCATAATATCACTAAAAACATAAAATCATGTATAACCTGTTCGTCTGATCGTAATAATTTGATGACGCACTACAGTTTAAATTGCGAGGTTGACAAGCTTCTGCCACATCTGCTAGTCTTCATAAAGACTCTCTACTTCTAGGCAAGCAATATGCGACGTCCTCGAACCTCTCGCGACACAAACAAACACACCGCAGCATCGACTCTCAATCCGCGAAAAAGTGCATCCACTGTGGCAAGGCCTACGTGAGCATGCCTGCTTTGGCGATGCACGTTCTCACCCACAAGCTGACGCACAGTTGCGGCGTCTGTGGCAAGATGTTCTCGCGGCCTTGGCTGCTCCAAGGTCACCTGAGAAGTCACACAGGCGAGAAACCTTACGGTTGCGCCCACTGCGGCAAAGCGTTCGCCGATCGGTCGAATCTGCGCGCCCATATGCAGACACACTCAGCCGACAAGAACTACGAGTGCCATAAGTGTCACAAGTCGTTCGCCCTGAAGTCATACCTGAACAAGCACCTGGAGTCAGCCTGTCAAAGGGAGAACGACGAGAATAGCAATGATGTCGATACTCCGCTTTAAACAGTTGGGAACGTTGCTTATCGTCAGGTAAATTCATGAAAATTTAGTTGAATATATAAATTTCTCTTTATTTGGTTATATTTGTACAGGATTGAAGTAGTAGTCACTAGTTGGAAACTGAATTCGAAAAGTACTTAGTTGTTCAAGCAAGAATACTTACTGTGCACTCAAACCCATTACTACTGAAATAAAATTTTATATTTATTTTGAAATACTGTAAATATTGAATATTTACAGCCAGGAAAATATTGTTACTATTGAATTTTTAATGATTTTGTTCGTACTCAGCAGTATTGTAGATCAAACAAAACTACTCGCGAAACGCTCATACTCATTCTGATTCCTACCGAATAGTCTATAAATTTAATAAAAAAATGGCCATAGAGATCATTTGAATAATAGAGATTTCTTCCATGGCTCTATGTTAATATTCTAGAATAATGTAAACAAAATTTGTGGTTGATTTTATGTTATACTTAACATTTTCTATAATTTTCTCTCCTCGTTCAAACATTCTGCGTTGTTTATTGTTTCATTCGACGAAGCAGTCAGTTTATTTTATTATTGCCAGATGTGAGAATATTTCCTTTAACACATTCCCTGCCGAATTGAAACTGACGCACCATTTAAACACTGTCACTTGTGCAGCTCACCGTTATGTGAAAACACAGATGTCTCACCCGATGCCGCGTGGACAGTAACTTGCGGAATTTCTGACGTGTACCAAAAATGGTACACGTGGCAAGAAATGTGTTAAGAATCGTTGTCACTTAGAAATTCGCATAGAATAATCGTTTATTCCTCCTTGGACTTTCCGCGGTCTTCGACCTGAGGGGGAAACTTCCCACCACTATCACAAGAATGACCAAGGAGTTTTCCTTACCACTGTGCAAGGTGAACGAAGTGCTTCATTCACTGTCGTTACAAAGTGATGAGGAAGATCCTCCTCCCTCAGGTCAACAATCAATCGATATCGATTTTACGATTTTTGGAGGATTTCCAATTGTCGCTTCGGAACAAACACTTCTAACATTTGGGAAGATTTTAATTATTCACTCACTTATACGAAGTCCATCCGAAATAATTTTTTTCCGTTTTAGTTAGTCACTTCAATTTAGTTAGGCATAGTTAGGCATTTAATAATAATTAAATAGGATCCCAACTTAGGAATACGTAATTATAATTACAAACAATTATATGTTTCAACCTCTAGCAAGACTTTATTATAATTCTTTTTATTTGTGTATACTAGACGCTGCCCCACTAATAATAATAATAATAACCAAAATTCTAACTTCTTTTTCCAGGTAACAATACTCAAAACGAACCAAAGCTACACCGCCACGTTTCTGAAAGACGCGAAACCACGTCGAGCACGAGCGCAAGTGAACAATGTCTCTTGCCGACCAGCCAGAAAGTGGGAAACGAACATTTCCAGATTGTTGATCCCCTAGCATCGACGACAATGGGTCCATTCAGGTTCGTCCCGATCAGCCTGCTCAGAATTCGATAGCTCCAGCGGTGACAGCGAGTTCGCTTTCGTTCCTTTTTCTCCTCGAGGGATCCGCGACAACCTTCGAACTTGAAATCCTTCGGTTTCGCGAGAGGAGAATAAGGGAAAATCTCGACGGAATTGTTGGCGCCACAGGTGAACTCGGTACGTCGACGACGTCGAATCTCCGTTGGCAAACGCAACCTGGGTAAGAGAATTCATCCCTCGAATTCATTCTGGCGGCCATTTCAATCGCGATAGCGTCCTCGTTAAAGCTGCTCTCGAAGAACTGAATTCGCGTCGAGACTAAATCTCGAACCGAACCGTGGAAATTTCCCCTTGGTATCGCGTGATATCGGCGGACGTTCGACGGCCAGATATCGAGGGTGGACGCTGAAATCGGCGGAGTCGAACGATCAATCCCCATCGCGCACAGGGGTATCGTCTCGCGGCAGGTAGACGCGTGTTTCTTTCGGCATCGATCGGCCCGCGAAGCGAGGCGATTCAAACGGCATTCTTTTCATCCCTCCGCGCTCGATGTCGTCGAGCAATCGATACCTAGCGAAGCTTTAAGGGAAACAAACGCGGGCTCGTCCGCTCCCGATACCTGCGATCGATCCTACTCGAAAAACGCGAGACCCACTGGCGATGGCAGTTAAGTCGACACAATACTATCGAGGGACCATTCATCCGCGAATACAATTAATTTCGACGAAACCACGTGAACAATTATACGGAGCGTCTCGAACGATACACTCGAGAGGAATTTTCAGTCGTACAATTTTAAGAACCTTGAGACTTTGTCAGTGTTGACCCATCTTTAGACTGTAGCCTGTTCTCCGTGTCTCGTTTGAGGATCGAAATGGCGAGCGTTCTCGTAAAGCACGCTTTCGGTGGAGGTTTCTCACGCATGGACGGGACTCGCGAAGGAGGCGTCGCCTCGAGCGGAAAAGTTGCCGAACAGGAGGTAATTTACTCGCTGCCACCGTGGCGACCCCTTTTTTCCGAAGTTCCAAGGGTGTCGTGGACAAGCGTCGAAGGTTTTCATCAACATTTCACGTAAACTGGACCACCTGTTGAACTCGCTGGAATGACCATTCGACGGCGAAAGGGTCGGTCGTTCTGCTCTCCTGAATTATAGAACATCCTCCTGTAATTTCCTCGTTGTTAAAACACGCGGGACAGGCGTTCTTGCGACCGATCGTGCGCGTAAAACTTATCGACGATGCGACGCTTTAACCGTGCGAGGAGCTCGCCTCCCTCCCTCGAAGGGGGATTATTTTTCAAACCACTGCAATGGCTAGTCTGAAGCGTTTAGTTCTTAAAGTGCCCTAGGTTAAGTTATTTTTTTATTCGTTGCTAGTCGTTAAGGCAGATGTATATTTTTTTAAGACGAAGAGGGAACTCGAACCGTTTTCGTTCCCTTCGTTCTAGTCGTTAGACGTTGTGTCCGTTTGACAGGCTGTCTGAGCTGCTTCCAGCTTATCGATCCTATGTTCAGCTCGGCTCGAAATAGTCGAAATTGCGTGTGATATTAATTTAGAAATTGTAACGGTCGGGACGAAGCAGAAGCGCGGAGGAACCGCGGTCGTCGAACGGAAGCGATGAAAGGAATGCCCGGCGTGTAGTGAGGGAAAATGAGAATTCCCGCGAACGAAGCCAAAGAGGAACCCATGAGAACGGAAGCGAAGAGACTTCACGCTCTAGTCAGCGAGCCTACGCTTCAATTGCATCGTTTTATCTTTTCCGCGTCGCCTCGGGACGGCGACTCGAGATGTTGTTTAGTTCCGTCGCTCTCTTGCTTTAGTGCGGTGACACGTTTTTTATAGTATATACATATAATACGGTAGAGATATTTTGGTACGAGACATTTTGAGCGATTATACGATAGGAACGAACGAATTGCGTACTTAATTTAAAAAGAAAAAAAGGAGAAAAAATACAAAGTAAAAATATCGGTCGATGTGATCGAACCATGAAGCAACAGTCTGTGTTGCGCGACAAGCTTCTGTAGTTTCAGTTTCGCAAAATATAGACCTGCACGGTTATAGTTACGCTCGTGAAACACGAAACTTTGCTGGTTCTTGAAAGATGAAGAATTCTGTTACGGAAATTGGATTAGAAAGAGCTTTTTGGATAAAAAGCGTCACTATAATCGAGCACGTCTACTTGTCGATATTAAGTACTCTGTCCGTTCTATCGATCCCTGACTTAGGTATCCAAAATCGTTTCGACATTTGCATATAGTTGTTTAACGGTTCGGACAACCTATAAGCGGAACAGAATCCACCAAAAATTCAAAAAGGAGGCAGATACGCTCGATCGCGCCATTGTTTTTTCCAACTACTGTACGATTACACAGCACTTGTTCACTGCACGCGAAAATTCGCGTGGGAAGTCAGAAAAGGGCTTGCCTGATGTTCGATCCTAGTGCTATATTAGAGTGGTAATTGTTAATTTGTATATAGATCTCCTTTATTTTTTTATGTTCACCGGGCGAAACGATCGAGCGAGCAATAAGACGATTTTCGTGATTGTAAGTAGAGTTCCTAGCCACAGTCGTTCTTCGTTCTTTCGATTCGTAGTCGGTTAAGCGAGTCTGATTCTGACTGAAACCAATCGTGAATGGGAGAGGCGTGTGCCCAAGATCATTACACGCGTTCGTTTCGACGGGATAAGAAAGTATGAGAGGCTTAGCGATAGATTTTTGAGTCCAATGATGGTGGAGCGCGCGCAGAGCCTACGCCTATGGCGTCAGATCGAAACTAACCTCCTCGAGGAGGACGAGTGAACGATCCTTTGCAATTTCGGTCTCAGTTTTAACAATATCCGCAGCTACTCTGTCTTTATACTATATTACAAATACTCGACAGTCAATCGAATCTATGATTAAATAGATTTAACCAAGTAACGGTAGTCAATAATTGAGACAAAATGAAAGAAACTATAGCGTTATCGGACGAATCGTTCTTCGTTTTGCAACGAACCTCAATCGGAATATAATACTTATAACAATATCGAAATAAATTCAAAGTACTCAAAATTCTACCTGAGAAAAATTGAAATCTAAGAAAGAAATAATCTTAAATATTGTAAATTTCACCCATATTGGCTTCGAATTGAAAGTATAAATCGACATACAGAAAACTATTTATTCGTGATTCCTAACTTCGTTTTCATTTCTAAAGAAACCGGAACGATACGACTAGCGTCGTTTGCTTCGCGTTCGCAAAATCGAGTTCCACGATCTCCGCGAGTTTCGTTGTTGTCGCCGAAGAACGCTTCGGGATATTCTCGGAATTATATATCGCAGCTTCGGGGCTTGCCGGCACGACTTCCTTGGTGCTTCCTGTTCCGCGAAAACAGGAACAGAAAAACGGCGAATTCGCGGAAGATGGAGCACAGTAGCATGGAGTCGACTCGACGAGAGGAGTCGGTGGAAAAAGGAGAAGTATCGCAAGCCGCAGAACTGATACAAACATTAATGTTAGATCCGTCATAGCGTACTCGAAAAAAAAGCAACAGCAACAGAGAAGTGGTAACTAATATGTAACGATAAACAGGCAGTCGACATTATTTTTTAGGACTCGCAAACGATTCAAGCCAGGCCCCAGGACGATCATGCCTTGTTAGTTTCTCGGTCTGGAGGAATATTTATACAAAACTCAAAGTGGAGAGCTTCTATTGGCTGTTTCTGTTCCATTTTTAATAACTCGTGCATACAATACGACCGTCCGAGTTGATCGTGAAAATTATAAAACTATGATCGTTATGAGCAGACCACACAAACTTGATATTCTTTATTCTCTTGATACTGATTAATTTTAGTTAAATGAATGATCATGTGAAAATGATCACACGATGATCGACGATTGGATTCTAATTCAATTACATTCATAATCGTTTAAAAGTTACAGTTGTTAATAATATTTTAACATAAATTCTACTATCAATTGTTTGACAATATTTCGTATTTTAATCTATTAACAATGACGAACGCTTGTGATCATGAAAATCATCTCCATTTTTCCAGTTTCCGAGACAGTGTGCACAGACTCGGAAGAAATATCCAGTTTTTGTGGTCTATACTTTTGTTACAGCCTATAGTGGATATTCAACAACAGATGTTAGAAACTTTCAGAAATAATTATATAGACCAAAATAAGAAGAAAATCAAGAATAACATAATTGGGATTGAGGCATCGTCACCAAGTTATTAGTTGTTGAGATAATGCCTAAAATACGCGCGAAGCGCGTCTGACTTGAGACTTATTCTACTGACTTCACTATCTGAAGAAGAATAAATAAATAAATGAAGTAGAATAAATCTCAAGTCAAACATAGTTCTAAGCGTTATTTTCACAATTAATGACTCAGAAATAAAGCCTCATACGCAATTTCGTCATTCTTCATTTTTGTTTTATTCTATCATATAGAATACTTAAAATTTCTAACACCTGTTATCGAACACCCAGTACATAGAATTATCAAGTCTATTCGAAACGAATTTGTCGACGACTAATCTGACCAGAAACTCCGTACTAACTATAATACTCATAATAGCGATGGCATTACGTTATCGGTGTAATTGTAGCGTCCTCCTTTCGTGACATTTTCTTTAACGCGCAGACACGTGCATTTTGAAATTACGACCAATTAGCTCGGATTCACGTCGTGCTCGTTACCAGCGTCACGAACCCCTCGCTCAACAGAATTTTTCGATTAGATAGAATCACAGACAAAGTATAAAGTAGACTTATCGTGCGATGTAATTTTTTCGTCGCACGACTTCTGAGCCCTCTTTCATCATCAACGTAGGACGGAATGAGATTACAACGTTATTACGGTCAGAATTAAAACTAAATACGGAGGTCGATATTTCAGCTTGCGTAACGTAAAATTTGATTAACACGTTCACGATCCAAATGAAAGAAAATAAAAAGAATGTGAGAATTTTTAGAAACATATGAAGACTAGGTATGAAAATTTTTAAGAAAGATTCGGTTATGAGTTTCCGTATCTACTTTTGCTGCACGATCGAATGATTCTAATAATAGTGTCCTGACCCAAATGTGGGTCATAAGACTGTGAACGTGTTACATATCTTACCTTGCACATTCATAGGAGGCAGATCCTCCCTCCGAAATACGTTTACAAACTTAATTGTCAATATAAGCCACGCCTCCTTGACCGTGAATGTAATTAATACACAATGCTAGTAAGCCACAGAAGAAGAACCAAAGAAAGATGAGTCTCTTGCTTATTCGTCTCATAATTAAGCGTTAGAGAAAGAAGACTCTAAAGAGGACCAAAGTACTTAAACGTTACAACTTCCACTGCGAGGTGGCGCCCTTAACACAGCGATAAATATATAATTGTAATTGACATTGCTTCCGTGGGTGATAACGCATCGTCAATAACGGAGGGTGAAGGAAAGGATGGAAGAGGGAAAGTAAACTGAAGGTTAACTTGTACAGGGTGTCCCAAAAGTCAGTTTCCCGGTTTGATTATCGGAAAGGAACCAGTGTGTACAAAGAAACGTTTATTGTTAATAATTGAAGAGGAATTATATACAGTATATTAATCACATGATTTTCCAAGTAGAACCTGTACGAGGACGACTGAGAGAATGGTTTACAGTAAACTGACTTTCGGGCAGCCATATTGTATTTGCAAACACGGTAAAAAGAACAACGAACCACGTGACAAAGATTATCCGTATAAATGTAATTAATTTAACTCTAATCACACTCGAGATATAATATGTATATGTACGTCTACGCTAGTCGAACACCCCGCGCAGAAACTTCCTCGAGAATGATCGCCTCTAATTAATATCAAAATTATCCATGATGCACTTACACGGACGACAGAGAAGGCATTTCACGAAATGGTAAACTTTGTTCAAAAAATTTGATCAAACGCACTTCTAAGTACAGTAGGACTTCGATTAACACGCTTAACAGAGGACTCAAACGTAAAGAATTCTTCTAATGACAAATTTTATTATTTTGAATACACTACTGTTATAAATATTAACTAGTATTTATTAAATATAAGCCGGTAATTATGAAAATGATTTAAGTAAACAATCTAAAAAAATTAAATTTATCACTTATTTGGTATTTCATCTATTTAAATTACAAAATAAATGATAAATTCGGTTTTGTTTAATTTTTTACTTAGACCGCTTTCATAATTTATTGGCATAAATCATAATTCAAGTCTCGATTGACATTCTATTGTCTCTTATTGTCAGTACACCAAATGGCAGTAACACTGAATAAAAAAGACTGCGAATAAATTAATCTCCAATTAACCCCTAACCACTGACACAGTCTCACAAACTTAACATGTACATCTCTTATTCTGATCCCTACTAAAAATGACTCTCCTTACATACATATAAAAAATTTTTTAATCAAAATTTTGTAATTTACATTAGGTCTCGTTTCTACATCATTATAAACGTCAAATTAATTTTGTAAATATTTAATAATCATGTGTTTCTATCGTTAAGTTCTGTGTTCTTATAAAGCGGTTAATCGAGGTTCTACATAAAACGAAAAACATTGTTCTTCGTATCTTTTTATGTAAAGTGGCGTCACGAACAAAGTTACGCTCGCTCGAGCAAGGATTCATAATTCTTAATCACTATC
Organism: Calliopsis andreniformis; assembly: GCF_051401765.1. Lineage (NCBI taxonomy): Eukaryota > Metazoa > Arthropoda > Insecta > Hymenoptera > Andrenidae > Calliopsis > Calliopsis andreniformis. The sequence goes on from NC_135063.1 coordinate 4,702,564, forward strand.
CATCGAACCGAATGTCCTCAGTTTTACAGGGCTGTTTAAATATCGTATATCAGCGCAAAATTATTTGCGGTAAAAAGGAAGGAAGCGTGAAAAATGGATTATCCGTGGCATAATTAAGCGGATAATTTGTAGGCGATGGATAAGAAATAGGTTACCTTCGGCCCCTCCCTATTGTAATGAATCCAATTACGAAATTAATTAGAGCGCGATCCGAGCTCGCCTCCCGTACGATAATTTAGATTTCACTGAAGTTCCGTGCAGAGTCGATAAGTATGGAACCTACACTTAACTTACACGCCGTTGAGTCGCAGTATTTCGCGCGGACACCGAGACTCGACGAGCACAAACGATCGAGCGCAAAATCGAGACCGAATGCATATTGTTCGAGCAACAGTATTCGTCAGAAAAGCAGGCATGATCATCGATGTAAACCTGGCTTTTGCAAGAACGATGTGAAGGGAGAGAAAAGGGAGATAAAACACGAAACGAAAGAAATGGAAAATATGTAAGGTAACAAGAAAAACAGATAGGGTTTAGATTAGTGTGATATACAAGGTACGACAAAGCAATAATTTAGTGATTGTATGATACATTTGATTAGTGAGTTAGCGTGCTAAGTTTAACGGTAAAGTTTCGGAACGTATAAATATTTACTCGATAAATCGTATAGTTTTGTAGAAACGCTGGGATGAACGCGCCACTTCAGAGAACGAAAACGAAAAAAAAATGAATTTAATTAAACGGTGTCTTGGGATCAATGATTTAAGCGACGAATGTCGGGGAAAGGGTTCAGTGAAACGTGTAAGGCTGACGATCGACGATAAAGTTTTTCAATCGCTGTACAAGACGACCTGATCGCGAGAAAATTTTGTCAAATTACTCCCGTTCGATCTCGGACGAATCATTCTCTGTCCTCTTTCTAAGCGTATCGGCAAAAAGTCTGTGACGAATTCAAGCGAAAATTAATTTGATGCTAACTTCATGCGGTCATGCATACATGATGCTTTTCTTGATTAGATTAATCAAAGTAGATCAAACATTCAGTTGTTTAATTTTTAATATCATAATCGTTTCTATTCGGCGTGAACATCATGTGTATTTGCATAATTCAGTCATAACATAACGAAACACTTGATGGATTAAAATCGAAACAGCTTTTGTGTCGATGCGTAAGACTCGTTGGTGCCAAATTGTCATTAAGAACCAATAATTTCGATAAATAACGACATTTATTGTTTCTAAATATCGTCGACAGTTACAATTCGTAATGCTGATTGTTTATGCGATTCTCCGACTCTATTGTTTGCACCGTACGATTTACACACGCGATATGTAAAAGATTCGATGAACAGGATTGAAAAAACTGATCCGCAAAACGCAATACAAATATTTGAAGTGTAAAGCAATGATGATTCAAATCTTCGATTCTGATTTCTGTGAAGTAGCGACCACATAAATGTGTACAAATCTATGCATGGAACCAGCTTTTATTTAACTGATCGACCGATCGAGAAGTTATTTGCTGTCTTTTTTCTGGAGGAATAATTCAAAGAAAGAATGCAAACTTCAGAACAGAAAATATGAACTTTAGTTTGCTGACTATTCTTACGAGCGCGAATTTTTAAATACTGCAACGAAGAATTTTTTATCCTAGCAAAGAAGAAATCAGCGAACTTCTCGATCGTAACATATTTTTTTTTTAAGATTGAATGTTTAGATTTATTCCCAAGAGCGTTTCAAATCATGTAATGAAACCTTAAAGAAAATCCCAAGACTGATAGTGGATACATTGAAATGCATGCACATCTATTGCTCTAATTTTGTTCTAACTCATGTCAAATCGAGCTCGATTATCTTCTGGAGATCGTTTTTGGATGTACAGAATTAATGAGAAATGATAAAAGACAGAAAGAGAGAGTGAAAGGAAACAGACGAAGGTCTATATTTATTTGTGTTTTTAACAAAATTCTTGAAACCTTCCTAAGAAACTAACTTCACCAAAAATTATTGTCAATATTGTCTTATTCAATATTAAATTATTTTACAATATAAATATTCTACATGCTTCACTTACAAAAAGACCTTCGTCACATTAAAATTTGTTTAAGTTCCTCATAAAAAATAAGTATAAATTTTGTTTATACGAAAACGTAAATCGAACCGTATTTTTTTCGTATTTCATTTGTTAAGAGTTACAATGAAATAGGAAAAAATTTAATTCACACAGAGCCACACAACACGATATATACACACGATACATTTACATTGGAGAGCACCAGAACTACCGCCAGAGCAAAACCCAACAATTAACAATTAACAAATTATCAATGTATTTACAATACTTAAAGATAAGACAGTTCAATTGCACTACATTTGTAAACTTTATTAATTATACGTTGCAAAAAAACATATGCCGTCGTCATTGTTCTTTCTACCTAGCATATTGTTGTGATATATTTGATTTTTATGAAATGAATATGTCTGTAAGTATACTTACTAGAAGCTGTATAACTCTTGTATCATCATTCTACACTTTACAGTAACAAATATTACATTCATAAATGCCATAGTACGAAAAAATCTTAAAAATTACTCAGTTCCTTTATTATCAAACAGTCTATTAGTAAATAGACATTACTCATTACAAAATGACAATAGTACATAGTGCAAAAAAAAAAAAGAACATTTTTTCATACAGCGTTGTTTAATCATTAGTTGCATTTAAAGACGGCAACTTATACAGATTGTGAAATACAAGAACATGGTCATTACAAAAAATGTAATCGAATAGACATTCGTGTATTGTTTTACTTATTACAATTGCATGTTTCCAAACTATAATACAAAGTACTTAGCAGACTATGATCTAAACTGTATAATTATAATCGCTGTTGCGAATGATTTTTAGCGGCGGCTGGAGTTTCCTCCAATGAAGGAGTTACATCTTCTTTTTTCTTGTTTTCAGGCTCCTTATCTTTATTCCATTCCTTCAAACCTTCTGGTAATGTGGTGTCTTCTTCGAACGATCCCGTACCTTCCACGAATTCTTCGTAAGTTGACTTTTCACGGAACGGTCTGGGTCCAAGTAACTCTATCATATCATCTCTACTTAAAACTTCTTGTTTCAGTAATCGTTCGGCTACCTAAAGAAGAAAAACAATAAATACAAACTTTTGTATGATCGGAAGATTTCTGTAAAATATTTAGAAAAATATTTCGTCGTACCTTCTGTACATCATTCTTGTGTTCCGTGAGCAAATCACGTGTTCGTGAATGTGCTTTTTCGATTAATTCACGTACTTCACTATCAATTATTTGCGCCGTATGTTCGGAATACGGTTTATCGACAACTAACTCTCCTGGTTGTGGCATTTGAAAACTAATATTACCAACTTTCTCGTTCATACCAAACTGAATTACTTGGGCGTAGGCGCTTTCAGTGATCTGTTTAAAAGAAAAGAACAAATTTGATACTAGTACAGAGTGATGCTCTCATTTGAAAACAGGGCTGTCACAAAAACGTCGCAGGAAGAACACCGTGTTTATTTATACGATCTATCGATTTTCAGTTAAGAAACACAGAAGAACCTCGTTGGTCTCTGACGTCACAATAGAGTCCCGCTGTGATATTTTCGTAGCGGCACTGTCTTTGAGTCCTCTAGAGAGGATCACCCTGTACGATGAGCAGGAAGCTACAAAATGAAGTATTATTATTACCTTTTGCAAATCGTCTTTTGCTCCTGTTGTTATACGATTGAAGAATATTTCCTCCGACACTCGGCCACCGAGCGTCATGCACATTCTGTCAAATAACTGCTCTTTCGTGTACAAATATTGTTCACGTGGTAAATACTGGGCGTAACCTAAACCTTTTCCACGAGGGATTATGGAGACCTATTGAATACAAGATAGTAACGCTTTAAATTTATATTGAATTAATATTGGAAGTCAATGACTATAAGAATTACCTTTAAAAGAGGATCAGCGTGTTCTAAGAACCAGCCTGCTACCGCATGGCCAGCCTCGTGATACGCGACTGTCTTTTTCTCCTCAGGCTGCAAAACATTTGTCTTCTTCTCCATACCCGCGACCACCCTTTCAATGGCCTGTTCAAAATGTTTTAGTTCAATATTATCATTCAGATTTCTCGCCGCTATTAAAGCCGCTTCATTGCATACATTAGCAATATCAGCCCCTAGAAACATCTATATATGATACTCTGACAAGGTTAGTTATTTTCTCAATTCAATGTCATTGGTTAATTTAACTTCCATACCTGTAAATCCAGGTGTTAAGGAAGCCATTTTTCTAGCTAGTTGATCCTTCTCTAATGTAGTTTTCAAAGGCTTTAAATGCACTTTAAAAATGGAAGCTCGTCCTTTAATGTCTGGAGCAGGGACGTAAATTTGCCTATCGAATCTTCCAGGTCGTAACAACGCACTGTCTAAAACGTCTATTCTGTTAGTTGCTGCTAATACAACAACATTAGTCGTTGTATTGAATCCTAAAAAAATATAAGTAAGCTGTACAGGATTGAATGCAACTTATTAATATTAAAATGTTCACGTATTTTTAACAGATATTGTAATCTTACCATCCATTTCAACTAAAAGTTGATTAAGAGTGTTCTCCTGTTCAGAATGACTACCAATATTACGACCTCCTCTCTTCCTTCCAACAGCATCAATTTCATCAATAAATAATATACACGGAGCATGCTTCCGTGCCATTGCGAACATATCTCGAACTCTCGATGGTCCAACCCCAACGAACATTTCTAAAAATTCTGAACCTGATACGGTAATAAAAGGAACATTCGCTTCTCCTGCTGTAGCTTTAGCTAACAACGTTTTACCAGTACCAGGTGGACCTTCGAAATCATTAATCAAATTTAATTCTAATCTGCAGAACTACGTACGCAATACAATTAGAAAAAAAATAGTAAAGCATTCGTGATTACCCGTCAGTATCGCGCCTTTGGGAATTTTGGCCCCAAGATTTAGATACTGTTGTGAATGCTTTAAAAAATTTACAAATTCCATAATTTCGATTTTTGCTTCCTCACATCCTGCGACATCCCTGCATTTTTAACAGATAAAGAATATTTGATACATATACCAAAAAAGTTAATCCCAGTATAAACAAAAATTATCTATCATTTGTAACATTTTTTAATCACTGTTATTATTTTGGCTTACTTAAAACGAACATCAATATCTTTGGAATTAATCACTTTTGCTGTTGACTCCATTACTGAACCAAAGAAACCACCCCTCTTCCCAGATGCATTAAGTGAACCCATTGATCTTCGTATCACAAGCCAAAGAACTCCTGTATTAAGAAATTAAAATTATTAATACTCTGTAAGTATAACGTCTGTATGGTTTTAGAAAGCATAATTTACCCCACAGTAGGACCTGTGGAATCAATTTTATTATATGTGGCAATTCTATTTCTTCTTTATAAACTACTAATGCATAATTTTGAGCCTCTATGTTTAATTCGTTCTGTGCATTTTCTAAATTCCTCTCAAATGTTTCAATACTTCCAATATTGAACCACAAAGTGTCCTATAAAATATATTAAATGAATTATTATACATTTCATACAAATAATATGACTTTTAAACTAAATTTAAATAAACCTACAGCTCCATTCACAAAATGCCCAGGTAATAGTTTGACACGAACCCATTGCTTATTGACAACCTCTAATTTGTCTACAATGCCTTTACTTAAACATCTAGAGAAAAATTGACTTACATTAATTGTTTAAGTTTTACAAAACATACATATCAAATACGTTCTTAATCTAAACAAACAAAACTTACTGTTGTACAAAATCTCTCCATGTGATCTCTACTGCATTAATTCCTAACGTTTGTAAATATGTAACAAATGCTACTGAACATAGAAGGCCTAACATAATCATAAATTTTTCATTTTTTGCATCTTCAAATGGTTTTTTTCCTCCTGATCCATTGAATTTCAAATCAAAATTCCATGGGAAAAGCGATTTATTACTACTTTCTGAGGATACATTACGAGAAGATGAACTAGCAGGCTGCGATTTAGTCTCCTTGGTTGAACCTTCCTTTACTTTTCCAGCTACTTTATCACTGGTTTTATTCGAACCTTTTCCACTTCCTGCATAACAATATATATCTTATCATAGCCCATTAGTACTACATATGATACATTAATTAACAAAATTATGACCTCTAAAGAACTTCTCAAATCCTTTTGGTGGTTTACTACACAGTAACCTCCACTTTTGTTGTAACTGTTCAAACATGCTTGTATTATTTTCATTTTTAAGTAATGACAAGTACCTTCGTAACTGAAAAATTTATATAATATATAACATGACAACATCAGTGATTCGCATATATAAGAATAATTAGTAACAAAATGATTTAGATTAAGATACAATTGAATATGCACATATTTGATGAATATTCAAAATTATTCTCCTTCATAACACCGCATGCATCACAAAAAAACATTCTATGTACCAGTGGTTGGAGTAAATTACCTTACAGGTACTAAATCGAATAAAACTACACGTGCGTGATGAATTTCATAGAACATTTTAATGTTGATAAGTGATTAAGTAATTAAATTAAAACCACGAGTCATGATTGATACCAAGGATATTTATTGTATTAAAATAATAAAACTTAGGTTACGTTAAATTACAAATAATACCTGGAGTGTGTCAACATTTTTATACGCGGATTTTATAATGTATCTTTCGAATTTAGTGGCCGAAAAGAACAGTTGGTTAGCCATATCTATTATGTCTTTCAATTATCATATGATATGATGAAATTTCGTAAATTCTATGCCCAATACTGTCGCATAACGCACCACCGGCCACAAGCCACCATTCTGATCACATTCCCAGTCTTCAACCCTATCCTTTATTTCCAACGCACGCGAAATCTACGAAGTAGTTTTCAAAGCTCCCTTTTATTGGCTAACTTCGGACGCGCCAATGGAATTGACTAATAAACGACTCTCAAACTACTGAGTACTACACTATAAATATGTTTGAAAATGTTAAAATAGAAACAAACGCAGAGGTAGTGGTATTTTTAAATTTCTAAGAAAATGCATCCTTATTGCAATACTTGTTTATTATTGTGACATATGAAATGAATTGAATTGCTATAAATTAAGTAATTCATGAATCAATTGTACAAAATAAAAATAATCAGACTTAATCATAGACTTCATAAGCGTACTTGAAACGCAAGACACTAAATCCATACAGAGATATCCGGTTATAAGTACATTTTTTGAAATCGAAATAGTTAAAAATACTTCAAACATTTTTTACCACGTTTACGGCAACGATTTAAAAGACGATGGCTAAATTGACGCGCTACTTCAACGGGTTTAATTAAACAATTTGAATATTTAATATTGATAATTTGAAAACTTGATAATTTTAAATATAGTTATTACCGGGCACTTCTGTAATAACATTAATAATTAAATAAAAATAGATAAATACTTATATCTGTTAATTGATTCTTACTGCAGTTCCAAATTAATATACATGTATATTATGGTACAAAAAGAATGTTAATAACTATTAGATGTACAATCAATTCCGTTGTGCTAACTTTCTGTTTGAGAATAACTCGAATTTTCTTCAATGCTGATAGTACAGGGGACATATTCCTGTACCGAATCCTAGAAAAGAATTGGACACATTGAACACTTTCATTAACGTAAATGAAATTTTGAATATAAACAAATGAAAATACATACTGAGTTAACAATGATCTGGCGTCCTTCTTCTAAATTAAGTCCATCCATGTCATCTGCTGTTAATATTATCACAGAATCTTCAGCTATACTACTTTCATCTATATAAGTTATAGGAATTTCCGAGGAAACCTATCATTCAATTTCATTGATTATTTTGACTGAAACTTTATAAAAGCAATGATATTATTGTAATGGTTAGATACCTCACAGAATGTAAAATCAGATCCTTCTTGTGTTTTCGCTTCCGTACTATGTTTAGAATCCGTTACTCGTTGTTTCCTTGAACTCAACGGACGTTCGGATTTTTTACCATCTTGTTGAAGACGTCTCCATATTGTCGTTTTAGGAATATGATAAGTCATTGATGCAGCTGCTTGTGACATTTTTCCGCCTTTACAAGCAGCAACAGCTTCTTCCAAACGAGATTTTTTTAACTCTTCGTTTTCTGTTTTACGCTTCTTCCAAAACGATAGCGGCAGCTTTCCCTCGCCTACCAATCGAGCTTTATCTCTAAATAAGGTAGTTTTTGGAATCTGAAAGAGTTATCGGGAGTTATCAAGAATTATCAGAATTCAATGAACCTTGCTGGCCAAAGGTAGTAATATAATATTACTTTGAACTCAAGCGCAACTTTAGTTAAATTTTCTCCCCTTTCCAGAGCTTTAACTGCCGCTTCTCGTTTATCAGAGCCGTAAGATCTCCTCATTTCGGAGCGCAATATTTGATATCCTTCTTTTTGAATTCTTCTCCATAATACAGTTTTAGGTATACTAAACATTTCTGACGCGTGTTGCAAGCTTGATCCGTCTATAGAAGTAAAAGAAATTAAATAAAGCAAAAAACTTAATATTTGTATAAATTTAAAGCAAAAACCAACCGATTACGGCATTTATAGCTGCCTTCATACATTCTGCTGGATATTCGTTTCTCGAAGCATTTAAATGTATACCTAATGCTTTAGCACGCATATACAACGTTGAACGTGGTATGTTATATTTAGTCGAAGCTTCTATCAAAGTTTGCCCCGATTTTAAATCATTTATAGCAGATGCTAGCATATCGTCGCTATAATCTCTTTTCGTCATATCGCGTCTACGTTTTCTTTTTTTACTTAAACTTGAATTTTCAGCTATTTCTTGTTCTTGTGGATCTTCTAAATCCTCATAACTATTTTGCAATGGATTCATAACATTTTCTTCTGTCTCACTGATAACAGTCATTGGTTCTTCATTATTGTCATTAAAATCTTTTGCACTTGTGATTGAATCACTTTCATCTAAACCATCAATCTATGAGTACAAACAATATTAGAAATTATAAAATGTAATCATACAGTTATTTAAAACTAAAAGGGCTACCTCAATAAGACCACATATTTTTAAGGAACGTGCTGCATCCAATAAACTATTAATATTCTCCACTGGAACTCGTACTTCTCCATGATAAGTAAATTCTATGATAGACTTTATATCTTGCGCAGATATGTCACTTAATATTATTGTTGGATGATCTTCATTGACTTGACTTAATACATCCTATAAATAAAGATGATATCAATATTCTATGGATCATTTTTAATAATATGGAGTGTGATTGATATATCTATAACTTGCACAAAACAATATTTACGCTTATATGAAAAATTACTCTTCAAATTCTACAATTCTTTCTATATCTTTAAAAATATAAAAATTTGGGAATTACTAAACCACTTTAAATGTAATTCTTATAGCAGTACAAAATCATATATTTATAGAACACAATTTATGAAATTTAACGTGTACTATCATAAAAAAAATTCTGAATGACTAGAAGAATTTATGACGGTTTAATGGAACACGGGACATTTTTAAGAACATGTTTAAAAGGACGAAAGTTGTTTACTCGAAACAAAGTGCTGCAAGCGCATAAGACTATGCGATGTGCATGGATGCGTTCTCCTGCAGCTGCCAATGTGACATCCACCATGCAATCCTCTTCCAACAGCTGTCTAACTACATCGGACAAATGATTCTGATAATCGTTCCATTTGAAAGAATAGCTCTGATTAATTTCATGCTGGCCAACAACCTCGGACATGCCGTTTCAATTTCGTTTCCCTTTCCAATTTCTGACGACACGCGTATACAACCGGAATTCGGAATGGGACTGAACTCTTTGCAATGAAATTGCGATACTTTCGTTCGTTCACTCTTTCCAAAACGATGCACTGCACCGATGGTTTACGATTTCTTTCTCTTGCCCCTCAGTTTCAGACTTTTCGTATGCAAATACTCCGTTAGCACACAGATATTTGCTTATCTTTAGAAACTTGAAGTCGTAATTGTGAAACATATCGCAGATCATTTCCATTCAAAGATGCATTATCATTGGCAGCAAGCATGCATTCAAGAAGAACTTTTCAATTTGCAATCTGAATATGTCTACCAATGAAATGTTTGAGATACGAAACGTGATTGTTAACACTAAATTATGAACATTTAAAACATAAAGAGGTGCTTTTTTAAATACTATTTAATTGTAATTGTCACGCCAAATTTTGTAGTTTGTTAGAGATGAATATTGATTCGTAGATATAACGCCGACTCGAATTTTTAGGATTCGAGTAGTTTCTCCTTTCTATCTACCGGGTGATTCATGTCCTTTCGGTGTTCAAGAGTTTTTGTAATTACGGTTGACGAGTGAAGCGAACGTTTGTGATTCTTTCATCGTTTTAATCAATTGTATATTTTAAAATAAAATGGTTAGTTGTTCTATAGAAAGTAATAGTTAAACATTTTCTTCATAATCAGTGCTCTGGCATAAGTTTTATACGAAATGTTTAAACATGTGACAGCATAACCTCGTTGACATTGCTGCTTTGTTAAAATTATTGTAGTTTATTAAGGTTTAATAATATATATTTTTTAATACTTTCGTAATTTATTTTTGATACGTTAACACATCTTTGAGGAACTTAAATAATTTTTAATAAAATGGTCAAAGTGACTAAAATGAAAACTGACGTTGTACAATCGTATTTTAATAGTATTTCAATTTTGTTGTAGAAACCTTTGATGTTACATGGGCACGAACGTGCCATAACAAAAATTAAGTACAACAGAGAAGGTGATTTGCTATTTTCTTCAAGTAAAGACAAAAAACCAAATGTTTGGTACTCTTTGAATGGAGAACGTCTTGGGACATTTAATGGTCATAATGGTTCAGTATGGTGTATTGATGTTAATTGGGACACAACAAGATTTTTGTCTGGCAGTGGTGATAACTCATTGAGGGTTTGGGATTGTCAAACTGGTTTGTGTTTCATGTCTAACATATACCATTCGTAAGAAATATACCCAGAACCGTAATTTTTTACTGATACATCTCAATTGTTATCTAGGCAAAGAAATAGGACAACTTCATACAAATAGTTCTGTAAGGACATGTAGTTTCAGTTATTCAGCAAATCTTGCTGTTTATGCTACTGATAAAGCTCTGGGACATCAGTGTGAGATGTTCATTATAGATATCAGAAACGTTGATTCAGTATTATCACAGGAAGATGCAATTTCTAGAATTGCAGTCAATGGTCCTAGAATTTCTGCTATTTTATGGGGTGCATTAGATGAAACAATTATTACTGGTCATGAAGATGGTGAAATCACTCTTTGGGATGTGAGAGTGAGTAATATACTTTTCTTATGCATTCGTAGTTAACAATGCGTATCAAATTAATGAAATATGATTCTTTTATAGACAAGGAAAAAGTTGTCTAGCGTAAAAGGTCACAAATCTCAAATAAATGACATGCAATTCAATAAAGATGGTACAATGTTTGTAACAGCATCAAAAGATAATACTGCAAAATTGTTTGACAGTGATTCACTGATGTTATTAAAGACATATAAAACAGAAAGGCCTGTAAACTCTGCCACAATATCTCCTATCTTCGACCATGTAGGTTTTACGTACAAGTTAGAGTATCACAGAATTAATGTAGTATATAAGTTGTACTATATCATTGTCGTTTGTAGGTGGTTCTTGGAGGTGGTCAGGATGCTATGGATGTCACAACGACGTCCACTCGTCAAGGAAAGTTTGACTCTCGATTTTTCCATTTAGTATTCGAAGAAGAATTCGCACGCTTGAAAGGACATTTCGGACCTATTAACTCTCTTGCTTTTCATCCTAACGGCCGCAGTTTTTCAACGGGTGGAGAAGACGGTTACGTTCGTATCAACACATTCGATCAGTCTTATTTCGATTTCCACTTTGAATACTAATTTTGTGAAATAAAACAAAAATAAATATATATCCGTACAGTAAACGATATAAATTATTTTTTTCATCGACTTTGTTTAAAGATCTTAAAACTTGTACATACATCAATAAAAACCAAGATTAAATACCTTATATAACTTTATTTCTTAAACTCATATAAATGGAATGGTGATACAAAACATTTCACTCTGACAAAAAAATTATTCATATCTCTACGAGTTTCATACAATAAGAGGTAGTATTGTAAAAATATTATAAATATTTATAATATAATGAGAAGCTTAATGGAATATCATAAGTTTGGTAATCAAATACTTCAATACTTTTTTTACAAGTTAAATTACGTAAAAAAATATTACTTGTACTTGAATTTCATCTTCAACAAGTATCGTGCCTTCACCTGAGCAACATCGTACACGATGTATTCATTATACAATAGCTGTGATTTTTTAGGAAGTTTAGCAGGAACAGGTGGGCCATATGGAACTTCAATGCCGTCTTTTAATTTGTACACACATTCAGGATCAGGTTGCGTTTGTCCTCGACCGAATGTCGAATGTTTACCATTTGGTAATTTTTCAATATAATCTGCTTCATATCTTTCGTACATGTTACCTAACGCCACTTCGCAAAGCAATAGCAATCCAGTATTATCTTCACTGTTCGTGCAACAATAATTTGCAGACTTTGAGACCATGTCCGCGAAGTAAATACCTTTACCAAACATGTAACCTGTAACAGGAGCTTCTGGTGGCGCTATTCTTAGACCCTGAGAAAGAATACCTGCGAAATTCGTTGTTCTAGAACCATGCCACAATAATTTTCTGTTCGGTAACTTCCTGAATGGTCTATATCTAGAATCTTCTCCTTGTCTTTTAGTAACAAACACGTCCTCAATTTCAAGTTCATATTGCTTGTGAGTCTCTGCATGAGTATTCTTAACATATTGCTCAATAATTTTGAATTCCTCGCTTGTTTTATCTAATACCTTGATCTCAGTATGTAATTGCTCATAATGAGCATCAAGTGGATTCTTTGTTGAATCCATCTTAGTATGCAAGAGAGAGTAAGCAATCTCCATCTCGAGTAACGCATCTAACATCTCACATTTCAGATGAATTTCTTCAATCGTTTCTAAAATTTTCGGCCCAGACACACCGAAATTGTGAGGTATTAAATTATAAAATTTATTAGACGCATCAACCAAATTAATTCGTTCGACATGTTCGTTTTTTAACAATTCCTGTAAATCTGTTAATACTGTATACGCTTTCTGAATTTGTTTCTTAGACAACTTCCCAAGTGGCATTTTGTCTGTATCAATCTCAAATTCCGCCATTACTTTCTTCATACTTATTTCATCAAAAATAAGTTTCATTAAATCTTGTACCGGCTTTTCTAGATTACTTTTAATATCAGACTCTAATAACTGCGTTGATACTTCGTCTCCTTGATCAACATCAACTGGATACATTTTATGCGGCACTTTAATAAAATGTTCTCTTTGACTCCACGGATTTCCAGTTTTTTCCTCATAAAGAGTTTCAAATTGTTCGATACATTCTTCCTTAGATAACTTCTCTATTTTTGTACCACCAATAGTTGTTCCTATTCGTCCCCAACTTCTGAACAACCAATACTTTTCTTCTTTATCGTGTTTTAAAATCTGTAGTTTATAATAGCTATTCTTTTGAGTTTGTATATCTGTAAGTACCAATGTAACGGTATACTTGTTTTTACCACTTTCATATACGTGAGCAATATCTTGTAAACCGCTATCTGGATCGACAGTTCCACCCCCTTTCAACTGTAGTTTCATTTTGCCGGAACCTGATTTCTTCTCAAAAGCGCTTTTACTCTTACTCTTAGCAGCAGACTTTTGCGCTACAATATTAATTCTATCGGCCAAGTTACCACCCCAACTCGAAATGGTTTTCCTTTTAATGAGCTGGATAGCAGACGTTTCATATTCTTTAGCTTCATCAATAAAATCTTCGGTAATAACTTGAATATTGAGATTTTTCGCTTCTTCTATTTTCTTGCTCATTTTATCAATCTCTTGTTGAGTTGATATAACAGCAGTTAAGTGGTCGTGAATCTTTATGGTCACTTCTCCTCCCAAAAGGAGAATCTCTTTCTTCAAAGTATCTTTATTTTTCTTTAAGTGTCCTATAATAGCAAACTGCATATGTTTTAACGGTTTTGGTTTTGCTTCAACTTTAGGGCCAGAATCAACAGTATCTTCTTTTTTTATCAGATAAGATGATGTTGATGGTGCAGTCACTTTTATGATCCTTCTTTTGACGTTATATTTTAGAGATTTACTGTCAAATATTTAAACGATAATTAATTCTTACTTATGGTATAATATGTATGTTAATTCTTAAAAATAAAAATTAATTAGAACACTTACAGTTCTGGATATGCAGATTTTAAGTGTGATGGTATAGTAAACTTTTTTCTCTTTGGATCTTGAGTTACATATTCGCATTTTGTCCATTCTGATAAGTCTCCAGTGCATTTGTATCCAAGTCCTGAAGAATATACAAGCTGCCCCTTACATTTTGGACATGGTTTTAAAGCTCCAAAATAAATTGCATCGGACAAATGCTCCACTATCTGAAACAGGAAATTATAGACAATCACACATGAGTGTTTCTTCCAAAATATCTGGACTACTTACTGCTGATACTCCTTCTGGAACTTGTTGTTCGTTCGTTTCTAACAGTTCTCTGAGACAATCCTTTTTTATTGAATGTAGTATCTCTTTAACTTTAAATAATTCATCATTCTGTCCTTTCAATTGTTTTTCTTCCTCTGGATCTTCTGGCTCTGCTTTAAGTTTCTTAACTGCTGGAATATCATCAGACTTGATCTTTGGCAAAAGACTTTTAACTTTCTTCTGGTCCTCTTTGGACAATTGTTTTATACCAGGGAGTGCATCACCAGCTTCATAAAATTGCAAATCATTCCTCACTTTTGCAAAGCATTCCAGATGATGCCATCTATCTATGCCACCATATCTTCTGCCCTCTTCGCTTTCAAAGTCTTTTTTTGATACTCTCACTTCTCCCTGTACTATCTTTTCTTCACATCCTTTACACGTTGACCTGCTAGACTTTGCATATTGAATTACAAAATCACCTGAAACTCCTGAGCTTTTGGCAGCACTGCCACGTTTTCTGCCTTTTCCAGTAGGCACTGCAATATTCTTGCATTCCTCTGTTAAGAAGAAAATAATTTAGATATACTGTTCTATTTTACAATATCAAATGTTACTCAGAATAAAACAAACCAATTTGCTTCTGAATTTCCTTCTGATCCTCCCATCGAATATTATCAAAATTTCCAAAATCTGCTGTACTTTTTGGTCTTTGTTTAACGAAGAAGCACTTTGGATGATACCATTTTGGTATCTTGCCATCATGAACAGGACTCTAAAATTAAAAATAATACGTGGTAGTAAAAATATTCTAAATGATGCAGTTAATATGCTAACTAAACATGAAGATGGCTAATAACTCAATTACAAACTAATAAGAGTACTAAGAGTAATTAAAAAAAGTTATTAAAACTAAGGAAAATAACAATTAATGGGAATAAATTAATCTGCGTAGCTGGATCGGCATCAGTACAACGTTCTCTACTTTAAATAGAGTTAATTATGACTAAATCAAACAAGATTAAAAGGTCAAATGTCCATCAAGCGAAACCTGTTACCAGTATCGATAACAACGTATAATCTTATGAGACGCTGATATTTCTGCGTACTAAATGTAATACATACCTGTACAATAACGGCAAGCCTTAAGCTATCTTTTTGGATGGAATTCTTGCAATTTTGACAAGAAGCACGCGAACTTTTCGCATATTCGACGGCATAAGGCAAATCAGGATTCATCGTTTCCTTACAACTTCTTCGAAGATGCTAATTCTTCAAAGTGAAACACCGGGACGGAAGCGGCGCATTCAATGAGCACAACAACAGGATGCAATGTGGGTTACCCGCCAAAGTTTATCACATTTGGATGTAGGATCTTTATTTTTTCATATTTAATTCTTCATAATAAACTATATATAATGTAACTGCGAGAATAAATGCCAAGTATTGTTTAAAAAATACGCTTGTGTATTTAAAATTCCTTTTAAAGTCGAGAGTAGCAAAATGGACCAATCAGCGGAAGCCGTTCAATCCGGAAGTAGATTAATTTTTGTTTAACGAATTAGAACTTTTCTTACAAAGAGATTCAAATAATACGGCGGTTATTAAAACAAAATAATAAATATTTGCAAATAAGTTGTTAATTTTTTAAATATAAAATTTGTACGTTTATTGAAAAAATTGGCAAAATTAATAAGTTGTCTCTGAAGGTTTCTTTGTCTCGTTTTGAGACAAAGTGAGACAGTTATGTTTCTCAATTTCTTCATATTTATTTAATTTAGATAGTTTTATTTCGTTATTAAACTGGGAATTTTATTTTATAAAATATTACTTAGTCTAGGACAGTCATAATGAAATTTAGTTTTCAAATAATTGTAGCAGTTACGACTTGTCTCAAATAGACTTATCCTGTTTTGTGGAAGAACTAAAGGTTTTACGATTAAATGACAAGTTTTAGTACAATGTTGGTACACTTTATTTTAATAATCATATAATATTGTACAAATTATTACAGTAAACTATATATTTCTGTAATTACGTTTATGAATGTTTCTCTCTTTACCAACATGGCTTAGCCATAAAAGTGGCTGGGCAAGTGGTAAAATTAAATAATACAGCCGTACAGTGCAAAAACGCACTATATTATATTCATTATAGAATGCAGTTTCGTTTCTCAACTCTAAAATTATCTCCTACGATAACGTACAAAACTTATCGAGAAAAATGATCGAAATTATTAAATTAAACCGGTCACTTCTTTCGACTATCTACATATCAATATAAGCCTATTATCAATCCAGAGTGCATACAAGAAGATAATTAATGCCTGTCTTCTTATACCACGCTATCGCTATGCTAGAGTTAACTTTACATATTTATATATATAATATTTTGCTAGATATTATATATATACATATATAAAACGTGTATATATTTATACGCCGCGATGTGTGCTAACAAGTTCAATGTTTCATGATGAGTTTTGTCATTTTTAACAGAAAAAATGTATACACATATATGTGCCATCCTATTTTATTGATATAGTCGTTTATATTATATATTCTATGTTAATGTACATTCTTTTGTTCTTATAAAAGCACAAGAAATAAAACTGAATGTTTTGTTACAATACTTTACGACCGAAGATGTCAACTTATAGATAATAGATACAATTTACAACTTCAAAGATCTTTGACAATATAACTTATATCTCGTACACGCAACTTTATGAAATGTTACAAAATGAACTAGCGAAATTGTAAGTTCCACGTTCGTCGCTTACAAAATACGATGGCGAAACTAGAAAAAAAAAAAAGAAAAAAAGTGTACATGATAGTAAAAATTCAGGACGAAAACCATTTGATACTTATCGATCACCAAAAAGAAATAATGCAGGACATTCTAGGGCACTCTGGTTAATTAGTACAATTCGTTTTCGTATATCATTCAGAAATTGCTTCGCAATATTATGCGTAGACATATCGAATATATGTAGATTAAGGACAGTTCGTCGTTCATTGCCCTACATAACCGTATTAGTGTTATTAACAAAATAGAATTAATTCAAATATATTTGTCTTAGAAAAAGAATTTATATATTATAGTGAATTTACTATTCAAGAGTGATTCGCAATATGACATGGTATGTGTCGCATTAAAATGTAAATACACTTAGTATTTATAGATTTTTTGTAGGTGTGTGTGTGTTTGTATATGTGTGTTGTGTAGGTCAGAGGAGTATGCAGCTCTAGGATTAACCAAGGAATTAGACTGAAGGCCACCCTTTAATATTTTTACAGTCTATTTTATGTATGTCCGATAACAACAATAAAAATTCTTAAATAAATATATCGGTATAATCATTGATGGAATATTATTATACGCAATCAACTAGTTCTGTTTTTTTTTCTTTTCGTTTCTGCCAAGAGTTGTAGGTTTATGTGTTGGTAATTGCGTCTTAAGCATAATATGCATACACATGTACACGGCACGTCAGTCATTGTATACTACAATGACTGGGTATGGAGTACCACAAAGTTACGTGAAATTCAGTAAGACAAGACACACGTATCACTCTGCTGATCATTGCTATTTTCCTCTGCCTTGAGATGTACCCGACCTGGTTGTAGGTTTTGCCGGTTGTGGAATAATTGTGATCTCGTCATTGATCTTCAGTGGCTTCAGAAGGGAGTCATTGGATCTGGACGATGGAGATGAAGGTGTGTTCTTCTTATCCATTACTCTTTTAGCTACGACACTATGTGCCGAATAAACATGGTTTTCGAACTGCTTATACATTCCAAACGTGGCAGTGCAAACTGTACACTTATAAGATAGATGCGCTGGCTTTAACGTCATTCCGTGATCTCGCGCAACGTGATTTAGTAACTTCCATTGATATACCTAAAAATTAAGTTCAACAACTCTCAAGTATTTGTCGTATTGTTCAATTTCACACATTTCAATCTCAAATGCCTAGAACTTCCGAATAATATAGGTAGTGCAATGAAAGGAAACTTACTCTGCCACAAGCGGGGCAACGACCTGCATCTTTGCCTTTATTCGCTGCTTCCTGCATACTAGACGTAACTAATCCATGAGACCCAAGTAAATGTCTTTCAAGACCCTATAACATACATGTAATACCATTAAAATATCATCCTCATATATAACTATTCCCGGAAGGAAACGCATATATTAAACAATATTATAGAAAATATTTTATTCAAAGTTGTATATACTACGATCTTACATCCAGCAAGTGCTACCAAATAACATAGAAAAAGAATACATGGAAATATCGTTATATATGTATATATAATATTCAGACATTATGTAAATAATTTTGCAGTTATATACCTGATCTGTGAAAAACCGAAACTGACATTTTTGGCAGTTCAATGGAGGTCTATTATAAATCATCTTTGGATGTATCTTCACTTTGTGGATCCATTGCATGTGATTACGTAGTTGTTCTAGATCCTGAAAAAGATGTGTAACTTTATACAACAGATAAAGTTCGTAGATGTAAGGGTTCTGATATAATTCTTCTGAATTATTAAGAAATATTTTCGATACAGATATGGAACTTACCTTAATGTAACCATCACAGATCTCACATATGACAAATGTAGTTTTTCCTCCAGACTTTGATGAAGTTCCAGAACCAGGGATAGAACTTTGAGATGTTGTACGTGGTAGTGGAGTTATAGATATACTTGGTTGACTTAATAATTTTGCTGTAGGATTTTTTGGACTGGCTGTCGTGTTCTGAAAAATATAAAATACACCATTGTTTTACACACAATCATTTACAAAATGAATACTATGCTCTTATAGAAAGTATTTGTTCTGTATTACAGTAAATAGCGTTCACCCAAAAAATTATACGATACAAACTGAAATCTCTAATTCTTTTACCTCCATGAATCTTTCTATAAAACATTATTACATACAATATGTAAAAACAAAACAAAGATATTGATACAATCCCTTTTTAATTGAACACTGTATCAACATTCATTAGTAGCAGTTGTATTAAAGTATTAATGAAACTTAACTGTATTAGTTAATGCTGATGTTTAGTTTCTTCAAAATATGTAAATACTAGATGATTTTAACAATATAAAATTAAACAAGTTTTCGCAATGCAACATATTACATGGTACAAAATACATTGCTGAAACCAATAATTGCAGAACTAGTTATGCTGCACAACAATATATAGTTATAATTCTGAGAGTATTGTTAAACCCTATAAGCGATTATATATAGCTTTAATTAATGGAAATTTTAAGAGAGACTGGTTATAAAAGCCTTTTTTGCACCTGCAGAACACATCATCCATGCGATTACAAATTTTACAAAATCAATTTAACCTTCCTGGTTATTTCCAACATTTATTTACCTGTGATGAGGACAACCTAGAGAGAGAGTCGATTACGTTGGGTACAAGTGCAATGGGTGTGGGTTGACCGGAACTGCCGCCGCTACTGCTACTCACTCCCGAGACAGCCGACATGACAGTCCCAGAGCCACCCACCACCTGCCACCACCCATATATTTTTTTACTAATTCTTAAATGTTTCATTTACTTGAGTTTGTGAACCTGTGTTTCTTTAATTTACACTGCTACTGACTAGAAAAAGGTCTAGTCAATTCGAATATACAGAATAGAATTAACACGTACTACAGATAATAGAAAAGGAAAATATAGAATACTTAAATTTAAATAAAACCAAGGAATAATATTTAGCTTTGGTTTAAAAAAAAAATTCAGATATAATCTATACATGATTGTAACTTTTCTAGATACTAATTAGTAACTAAATCATTGTTGTATTTAAAATATAAAACATTTAATTCATCTAAATGCTTCTAAGGTTGAGAATAATAGTTCTATCTTTACACATTTCTTACAAATTGTACATTAATGCCAATGATGATATGTACACTATGCATACTATATATGTGCTACATATTACAACTAAAAATAACATTTCAGGGGCATGACTTTATATGATTATCATTGCCCTTTTAAGATAATATTATTAAATTTAGACAAGAATTATTATAATGCTTTAATATGTACATATTCACACATGTGAATTTTCTGCATGAAGAATTTTGCTTTTTTCATTAACTGTTATATAATAGAAGATTATATAATGAAAATAACTTTTACCTGGAATATTTGGTTACTACCAAATTGATACGAAGTAGGGACCAGTAAACCAGAAGATGTTGGACGATACATCATTCCTGCAACGTTATCTGAAACATAAAATAAATTATAATAATATAATTATATACTTAGAAAACGAATGTAATCGCATTTTATATGTTGTAACTAATTTAATAATTTACCTTGCCGCATTGTCGTGCCACCTGGTCGCAACGTTTTCATATCCGAGTATCTTGGTTGCATGGGTGGTCGTCCTCTTCCACGTCCTGTGCTGGGAGCAGGAAGTAATTTTGGTAAAAGTGGTTGTGGTCCTTTACCACTCATTGCCATGGCAAGTGCACTGGGATTAGTCGGTCCAACGGGTCTTGCTCGATTTAGTCTTGGAATCTTTGCCGGTGGTTCCCAGTCAGCGGCTGGTTCTAAATTCTTCTCTGGTCTAAATTTCTTAGTACAAGCAAGTATATGCCGTGTTAATTTTCCCTTTTGGTTGTCCTCGAATGGGCAATTAGGGCACTGATGGAAAGCTGGACCACGTTCCAACCTACCACGAGTATTATGTTCTGCTTCCATATGAAATAATATATCGTGAGGGCTACGCACTTCCATTGGACAAAAATTACATTTATAAACGTAATTACGCATATGCGGCGTTTCTAAATGATGTTGCATAACTAGGGTTGATTCTGTTTTGAAATTACAGAACTCACATTTTTTCAGTTCTAAATGGAATGGTTCATTATTTTCTTTACTAAATTCTAAATTCTTGATGAGCGAATTTATAGCTAATTGAGTCTCGGCCGATGTGCTACCTTTGCCCTGTTTGCGCTTTTGAGTCCGTAAAAGATCAGTTTGTACAAATTCTTGAACAAGATTCATTCCAATTTGCATAAAAAATTTTCCCAATGGTAAATCAAAATAAGTTAGAACTTTATTTCTATCATCTTGCCTTACATCATTTTTATCAGTTACATTACTGAACCCAGATTCAGTTAAGTCTACTGAATTGTCACCTCCTTTATCTTCCCCATCTTTCTTGACCTTAGAACTTCCTTCTGTTTCACTTTCTTCGCCTTTGTCTTTCATTTTCTGACTTGTGTCTGAGTCTTCATTACTTTCATCCCCTTTATTTTCATCTGTCCTTTTGCTTTTTTCTTCCTTTTCTTTATCCTCCAAGCATTTTTCTAATTTTGTAACAAATTCCTTTAATGGTTTAAGAGGTGGTTTTTCATACACATATGGTACTATAAAAGATGGAGCCTCTACGACAAACATATCGTCTGTTAAAGAAGGTAAAATAGGAGGTACAGCAGGTGTGACTGTAGTAGTCATACTGCTGGCCTTAGGACTTAACTGTGCAGTTTTTGACGTCATGGGTACTGGTGTGATAGTTGTTCTCATATTAGGATACATTGTCTGTGTTGTCATACCCATTGGAACCACTGAAAAAGAGCTAGTACTAGAGACAGTGTGTTGTGGCTTACTGTTACTCACAGGAACGCCACCACGCCCAGAAAGAATAGAATTTGTATCTATAATGACTAAAGTGGGTTCTTTCTTTCCCCCTTTCACAGATTTACTACCAGCTGCAATTTCTACCAAACGTTTAGTGTCATTAACTACAATAGTAGTTTTACTGTTTTTAACTGGTGATTTCAGTTTAGAATTCTCTTTATCCTTACTATCAATACCAGCTAAAGGGTCCTCTGGCTTAATTTCTTCTATGTCTGAGCCATCGTCATCTACTTCTTCTTCTATTTCCTTTTCTATATAACTTGTCCTCTTTATATTACGAGAACTTCTTCTTGGTGTAATACTACTAAGGTCTAATTGTTTTCGTGGTTTTCTTTGTTTCGGATCTTTATTGGTACGTTCTGGTGAAGTATTAAGACCATTCTTTGCATTATCAGTTATCTCTTCAATATCAGGACTATCGCAGCTACCATTTTCCTCACAAATCTTCACATCAGATGTATCCAAACTATCAGTAATTTCGCTACTGTCATTAAGCTGTTGTATATCACTACTGCTGGATAAATCTTTATCATTATCCTTATGGGCAGAATTTTTCAATGTGAACACATCATCATTGTCAGAGGGTATTTCAGTTACAGATTCGTCGAGACATTCAACATCAGAATTGTTACTCTGTTCGTCAATTTCCATAGCCTCACAGGATGTATTTTTACACCTATCTTCAATTTTAGACACTTCACTAGAATTGTTCGTCTCACTAACACCCTCAGGTGATTTAGATGCTTTTGAGTCATTTTTAGACTCAAACATGTCACCCCCTTTAATCCTATTATCTTCTATTCTATCCTCTTCACTGTCCTCAAATTCTATATCCCCTTCATCGACTTCAACTTCCATTCTGCGTTCATCCTCCTCATCCTCTTCCTCATTCTCTTCCCTCTCCCCTTCTGTTGCACTGCTAGCTTCATTTGATGACAGTTTAGATGCATTACTATTTGCATTAGCAAATTCTTCTTTCTCGTAATTCCCATTAACACCATTTGGAATCACATCTGTAACAACATAAGGAATCTTTTTACCCAAGTGACACTATTGAGCAATGTTAAATATGAGTTTAAAGGACAATTTAAAGTTAAGATAATAGATGAAACTCCAACAGCGATAATAAAACATTAAACATATTACCATAAGTCAAAATAACATACTACAAAACATCATTAAACTAAGTTTCCAAAAGATTTATACATTATCTAAGCAAAGTACATCTTCCTTAACAATACACAAGTTCTTTAACAAAATCAACTGCAGCAGAGCACAATGAAAGAATACATCAAAACAATCAAAAACCTACTGGCAACTGAAGTAGTAAGGTAAACACAAAGTGAATAGTGGATGATTCAGAAGATTCACCAAGTTACCAAGCAGGGAGAGAGCATACCTTTAAGAACCTTATCAGGACTGGCCTGAGATGAGTCCTTAACAGGGGGTTCTTCCAACGTGCCTTCCATGGGGCCACCACTGTACAGTTGATCTAAACAATTAACAAGAACACAAGAATAAGCGGCTCGTGGTAGACAACGCGTTTCATTACATCCGCGGCGACATGAACGCGAGGGCGGGGAGGGGGAGAGAATTTTTAGCGGGGCCGAATTTTTCAAAATGGCGCTGCGAATCTCCGAACTCCTATTTCCTTGTTCCCATAACCAACAAAGTTCGCCGTGGTAGGTCGCCTTCCAGTCGGCGCGCGGCCGAAACGCGTTCGTCTCTCCGCGAAAAATCTTCGCCACGCACGACACGGGGAACGATTGAAGAGCCTGAGAGTCGACCGTCGATGCCACGATAGAAACGATCGGGCGAGAAAAGTCCTGTGAAGTAGCTTGAATGGTTAGCGTCTCTCAGTCAGTCACCTGCACTCGCCAGCCACCGCGTCCGAGCGCCAGCGAGCCAGCCAGCCAGCCAGTCAGTCAGCCCTCCGCGTACCTCTCCTCCCTCAACCTTCGCACCAACCTACCAACCTACACCTATACCTACAACTTACAACACATCGAACTTTCGTCTCTCTTTCTATACACATTCATACACAGTATGTATATACATACGTAGGTGTACATAGAAATATATATACATATATATACATATGCATATACAAACACGCACAGAGCACTCTATATACGCATACAGAACCTATCGCTACCATCCATGGGCGCGCGCGCGCGCGCGCACAACCTTCCTAACTCTATACTACATGCCGGACGAGACAAACACGCCAACCACCTACCGAACAACCCTATGACCTACCGAATCCGATCGTGACAGACTGATCTCCCACGACGATATTGCACTTACACGGCTTTCCCCAACAAATATTTGACGGTTCTAAGTCCCCGCGCGAGCGATGTAAGACACACACCGTCAGAGATTCCACCACAGTGTCGGATTATCGTACGTGACGAAAAGGGAACTAGATAAAATGTGGCCCATTTCGTTAGATTATCTGTACAGATTTCCATCCACCCGATCAAAGTTTTCGCCCGAGACGCAAGGCCCGTAATTTTCTCGGATTCATTTCGCTTCCGGGGGCCGCTCTAGAATTGATCTACGATCTACTATGCGAACGACGAAGCAGTGAAGATAAAAGGCTTGTCTATGGATCCATTCGAAGGACACAGTGTTCTCGAGTGCGATGCTGAGAGAGCATAAGCTTTTTAACCTACACCGATGCTAATATCCCAATGCCCAGCATCGTCGTCTAAGACGACGGGTGTCGATCGCGTTAATCAGAAATCAGGGGACTTGAGAGAGAGAGAAAAAAAAAGTGGTGTTCGAAGGTGTCGACGGTCCGGAATAGGAGGGCCATTCAGCACGCTCGGTCCGAGGCACGTCTTGTGCCACTTAACTCGACTATTCACGGATCCCGGCGGTTCTCTGCGAGCACAAATGGAACGCGCACGAACTCCATCCGTATCCTGTCACCAGCCACTATATAATACGCACCTGAACCGTTCTCGCTGTCCTAAACGATTCTTTGAGACCGCGACATTTTCACAATCTGCGATCCTCAGAGTAGCGGCGATGGCAGAACTACGGATTCGTCCTTATACGCACGATACACGATTTATTCACAAAACCTGTAAATAGTGAACATTCATTGCTGAAAATTAGGCACCAGAGGGCAGCCGCGACGGTTGGAAACGTTAAAAAGTTATGCCCAGGGCCGTCGCAACATAGTCGCGGGGGCACTTTTCGACCGGGGGTTAAGCAGAAATAGAAAAAGAAGGGGAAGAGGGGCTTCTTTTCTCACGATTTCTCTCCGTTCATTTAATCAGCGTTACACTTCTCGTACCATTATTCTCGTCCTTTCCGCGTGAATTCTGCGAGAAAAAGCTGTTCCCGAAAGCAATGAGGCTGACTGATACTTTTATCAGCGTTCAATTCGACGGGTTAGAATCTCCGTTACTCGATACAATGGTCAAACAACGATATTGATTAAGGACTTTTGATAGGCGTTCGTTCAGACTTCTCATTTCTTTTAGCAAAAAAGAATTATACGCGTAAAGCTTTATATAAGAAATACGCAAATACTCTGAGGATTGAAGATACAGTAATTAAAAAAAGGATGCAAAAGATTGAACTTATGAATATTAGATATATTTAGGGCGTTTTTGCTTTTGTATAATTTATGACGACTTTCAATTCCCGTATGGAACATCTCTCGGTGTTCTAGTCCTTATTTTGCTGACGATGCGCTTGAGTAGGCGAAATTATGACGCGAGAAATAACGCTGTCGAAAGTCTTTACGATAAATACCAAGCAAAACAAATTACTGGCGTATAAAATCATTGTTAAATGGTTACATCTAGCATGTGAAAAAGGAAAGAATAACAAATCGATTTGGACTGAAACATCATGTAACTCTCGAACAATTGTGAAAAATCCCATTCAAGAATTTTCTGTAATTTCATAGAGACAACTGTCGTGGAGCGTTTACCTTTATTTTTCTGCGATCGATACATCATAAATGAACTGTATTACGATGACGACAATTACTTAATCGTACTGTGTAAAAATGGTGAAGCAGATGTGAACATTAGTAGATTACGCGTACGTAAAGAAAATTTAGTCAAAGCGAAACGAGGACGATCTGTTCGGAAAGGAATCTAAGCGTGAAGGGATGTGTGGGGGGAATTTATAGGATGTCACGGCCCTGGTTATATTGTGTTATTCGGTACAACTGTACAAATCATAAAATCCAACAAATCAATCGCACGGTTCCTTGACGTTCCGTGGTATATCATTCTTTCATTTATGGCGAAGGAGTAGGGTCATTCGCGTTTGAGAATCGAACAGAATTTAGAAAGCTCCCGCCATTTCTTCGTAGGGGCTGGCTTAGCTGTCGAACAGCTGCCGTGGTGGTCGCTGGCCGATCGCGATTATCCCCCCAAAAGAGGACCGATAATCGAAACACACATGCATCGCAAATGCCGCGCTATTTAAATTCACTGACCGTTCGGGGCACCGAGAAATGTTTAGCCACACACACGGACTCCGTTCGGCACTCGGCACACACCGTTTTTATATCGAAATTCTTCACATATACTTTCTGTTTATTTGGGTTCGACGTCACGGATCCTTCTTACCTCCGTCGTCGAAAACTGCCAAGATGGCGACAATAATCACGTGACCGCAAATTTTATGACGTACGTGTAATGTTAAAGGGACAAAACGACCAGTAGCGTTTGTTATACATTATCACGTGACCGGGTACACGTGCACATCCAATAGGAGGCCCTCTCAAGAATAAGGGCAATCTGCAATTGCAACAATGTATATTAATGGGGTTGAGCAAGAAGCTCCGTCTTTTATCAGTAAAACCGTATGACGGTCATCCGTAGTGGACGATTTAAATAAAAATAATTTGAACTCGTTTTAATATTTTTATAATATTTTTTTATGAAACTTATAGTATATACAATAGCTGATTTTTATGTATTTGCTACAGGAAGGAGGAAGCTTTCCTCTACTTCCGGCGTTTTTCTAGTATGTCCCGATTTGAATGTCAGATTCAGTATTTAATTTGATTTCCTCCTTTTTTGATAAAAAAATTTTATTCAAAAATTTTTGTGTTTATAAAAATTAATGTATTTTGATTTTTTTCTGTGATCTCGTCTAAGTCCAAAAAAAAAATATATATATATATATGTACAGATATATGATTAATATTTACATTTAATATGTATACAAAACAATTAAATATACACACTTCTATATACAATGATATTACCTTATTACAAATATTTAAACAGTGCTGCAATAATTATCTTAAATTAAAGTACTTATATAATTTACATGAATTTACTCTTTACATATAAAATGGAATCTGTAATGTACAATATGCTTTATCTGAAGTACACATTTCAACAATACAAATATTTAACATATGTAAATTGTGTTAAAGGCAATCATCCTCATTATCATCAAAAGATAATGTAACTTTTTCTTGTTTTGCCTTTTTTGTTTTCTTTTTCACTGGCTTATCAGTGGTCTCTGATTCTGTTTCCTTTGTTTTGTTCCTTTTAAATATAATTCGCTTAGATAAATCTGCTGGGGCATTAGCTTCCTCTACAATTCATATACATATGATCTCTCAATAAGCTTATCAGTTATAAATGTTCAAATAATAGTTATACCTTCTTCTTTTTTCTTTTGAAATGCTTCTGCCTCTTCTGCTGTTAGGTCACCAGAGTTTAATACAACAACAATAGGCTTTTCTTCAATAGGTTCATCTCTGTCATCATCTGAGTCTTGTGGCAATACTTCTCTCTATTATAATAAGTCATTGAAATGGCTATTTATACTAATTACAACATTGCAAGTAAATGATTAATATAATACACTTAATTCCATTATGAAACACAAGTAATAACTAAGAAAAATTATGAAAATTAAAATTGTTTATAATGTCACAATTTGACTTTTGTTATTTTAATAATATAAATTATAAATATTGGTATCTAATATAAATCATTTTTAAAATATAATCATGTTGTTACTGCTAAATTAGTGATTAAGAGATTATAACTACATAACTATTTATATGAAACAATAAAGTGTACCTTTGTATCAATTGTAGGCCCTTCCTTGTACCCAATTTTTTCTTTCATTTCACGCAAGAATTTCGGTTCGTCGGGTTTAATATACGACACATTGTGTTTTTTTCTCGACATCTTTCTTTCTATTTTTCTAATAATACTTTTAAATACAACACATCAAAACATAACCTATCTCAAGAGCGTTGCAAAACAACGCCGCGCGCAAGCGTAGGTTTATGTAGTAGATAGATGAGAAGATCAGTTTAGTGAAACTCACTAATATCTCGTTTCTGATTGGCTAAGGGTCTCTGACTAAACAAGTAGGAGGTGATAGGACATTTTTCAAAGTGAAATTATTATATAACGTACAATTGTTTATTTTAACAATTTTAACAAATGCAAAATGTAAAATAAAAAATGATTCGCCATATTTTAATTTTATAATTAGTATAAAATATATCAAATACATTGGAAATGAAAATCTCGGAATTAATGGAAAAGATTTTAAGTTTAAACTCTCGTAAAAAGTTTTGTTTATATTTTACTGTTATTGTTACAGGGTTATTGTAGTCCTTTCAATTTCAAAATGATACATTTTAATAATTTATTCGTTTTTTATGATAATGGTATCTCTATGAATGTTCAACGCAGTTCACAACTGCCCTTAACTAATTACATAATCAACTAGCCGTAAAAATTTAAAAAAGATTTGAAAAGTGCCGCGAACATCTGGTATGTCTACCTTATCGATTATCCAAAAAAAAAAAAAATGGTTAGAAAAATGATGTATTAGCCAAATGATAATTCAGTTAACAAAGCGTGTAACTAATCGTGTGTTCCTGAAAAAGTGTCAAAAAACGTGGTCCGTTTTTTAAATCGTTCGGCGAGTACAATACTAATTTTTCCCTATACGTTTTTGATATTGATATAATCATACGAGTATTTTATTTATGGTATAATTTCTTGTCCTGCCGCATCGGAATTATTTAGAGCCCTTTGGAATGGTTCAATGTGCGCGCCTACCGCCATCATTCTCTTATCGATTGTGCTTCTTCCTTTGTAAATAACTTACTTAAATAAGTTAACTTCAACCTAGCGCCCAATTCATTCCCCTAAGAAGTTGATAATTTTCTCTATGCATTGTCAATAATATAGTTGCACGTAATAGAGCACATATTTCAATAAAAGAGATGGTACATACGTATTTTTGTCACTTCCGGTTTCTTTAGAGCCCTTTGAAACAGTTAGACCTCTGATATCTGATTTAAGTGTGCATGCTGATAATACATTTACATTCTGTAGTTGATTGTGCACAGAAAACCTAGCCCAATTCGTCTTTATAAGACGGTTATCATTTTTTCTATACGCTTTTGGTATGACAACTATATGATAGTATCAGGGTATACTCCTCAATGCAGCATTAAAACTAAAGCCTTCAATTGCCCATCGATAAATCGTCGAACCCACAAACCGTCGATATAGAGACCTTAATCTTATCGATTGTACTTTTTTGTTTGTAGTTTCTATTATTTGTCGTTCAAGTATTCACACTCAGACTAGCCACCCAATTTCTTCTAATAAGACGATAATAAATATTCTTATGCATCTTCACGTCATAAGTAATCCCACCAAACGGAACGCTTACAGTCGCGTCACTTCTGAATTATTCAGAGCCCTTAACTTCCCATCAGAATGGCTAGACCTACGATGTCGAACCTGAGTATGCGTGCTAATAATGTATCCTCCCTCCTCTTGTCTATTGTGCTTCTCCACCTGCATGACTTGCACGCAACGAGGGGCAGGGCCATCCAAACATTCGCAACTCAAGCTAGCGTCTATCTCCCCCTGATAGGGTGGTGGTATCAACAGACTTTCCGTGGATTTCGTCGGCTGAAAATGCCTAGTGGAACTGCCAGAATAGGTAGTACTGCTACTAGTTCTCCTCTGAACAGTTCCAGTTGGGGTCTTCGCCCTTCCATGGGATCCCTTGTTTGGTCTCTCAGCACTATGCGTCTTTATGGTGGCCGTGTCGAGGTAGCCATAACCAAAACCGTAGCCACCGAACGCCTTGGTGGTCAGATTGTCCCAGGACTTTGGCTTTGCGTATTGAAGGCACGGCGGTGGTCGTTGGTGCACGCTGGGGTCCCAGTACAGGGTGTCAGTGCTCAGGCTGGTGGTGCAGGAGGCGACACTGTCCCCAGTAGTGGACATGTCGCTGCTAGTGATGGAATGAAGACTGTGACCCGACGTGCGGGAGCAATTATGGGTCCCGTGTTGCTGTTGTGCCTGCTGGGACTGTTCTCGTTGCACGTGGTGATGCTGGACCTGTTGCTGTTGGGCCTGTTGCTGATGCTGACTCTGCTCGTTTCTTGCCCGCCTTTGCTTCTCTCTGCGCCTACGACTGGGCACGCAGTTTGGATCGCAGCAAGGGCTCGCCAAATCGTATGCGTCTAAACTTCCGTTGTCGGACTGTTCCCTGCGCCTGTTGGCGCTGGAGATGCAGGCTACACAAAGGCTGCTCTGTGGAGGAGCATGCAAAGGTGGAGGATCTCCGCCGGAACTCGACTGCTGTTGCTGGCATGATTTGTGCGGCTTCGATTTCGCGGGAGTGCTCGTCATTCCGTTCGCTTGGTGATAACTATGTCGTGATGATGTAGTCATCCCTGACTCGCTAGACATCTTTGAGAGGAAATGGTGGTGGTCGCTGCGGGAACGTGGAGGACCAATTGCTACCAAACAGGCGGCGTTCCGGGGTATCAGACATGGCCGACCATCAGGGAACTGGAAGAATGTCATTGTGTTAAATGGCTTGTAATGGGGTAATGATTGGTACTGTATAGTCATATTAAAGTTAATCATGTAATAAATTTAAAACAGATATGATACGAGGAGATTTAGGATAATTTTGTAATACCACATTGTAAAGCAACAAATGTTCGGTAGATGTGGCTGGTCGACAACATTGAATCGTAGAAGAATTAAAACTAGAAGATGGCGATGGTTGATTGGGGTTATTTGTGATCACACTATTCGGCGTTCTTTTGCGGGCTGGAAGTGAATGAGTCTTCCATCGACCCATGAGAATAGACCGTTCCCTTTCGCAGAGTCTCTCGAGCTCTCCGAGTCGTGATTGTAGAGCACGTTGTAATTCTATGTAACGCATATGCAATTCCACCTGAAAGACATTGTAGTATTAAACCTCACCCTTAAACATATGGTGAACAGAGGGAATAAGTATCGCAAAGAATCCAAAATCTGGAGTCCACTTTCCTTGCTAGGTACCGTTAAAATGTTTAATTGCATTTCTTCCACCTACGATACTTTCCTTACCTTTCTAACGCAGTCTTCAAAGGACACGACCATTCGCATCCTGGTATCACAGTTCTTTATGAAATTGACCAACGTCTTATGGTCGGCCCTGTCCATTTCGTGGCCGTTTATAGAAAGTATCACGTCACCCTCCCGCATACCAGCCTTGAACGCTGGTCCATCGTATTCGACGTAGTCCACATACGTGACCATCTCGATTTCCTGCTCTCTTTTGTAGTGTATACCATAGCTCTGTATGATGTCGATTAAAACATCATTAAAAATAATCGATTAGTCGCATATTGAAAGATAAATTGCTCAGTTTAGCTGACAATGAGAGAGATCATGCTGAGTCAGCGAAATGGTAATAAAACAGAATACACTTCAATACACGTGCATGCGTTACCTGCAATGTGAAACCGTACGTGCCATTCTTTTTCTCGACGATGATAGTGCGACGGCGTCTGTCTTCATCCGTTCTTGACACCCGATCTGATTTTGACCTTTCCAGAACAGCCTACGAAGGAATACGTTACTATAGCGAGGTCTAATTTTATCGTGTATTATGGTAAAGAAAATTTGAATATAGCTAGAGTCGATAAATTCTAGGGGATCAACGTATCGTTTCTGATCTATCAATGATTGCATCAAACTTTTGGAGTTTATTCTACTTATCTTGAAGATGGAGAAAGATCGCACCGAAATACTTGCTTTTTACGATTAGAGTTATAAATAGAGAAACATATGAATTACTATCTAAAGGCAAACATCTATCAAATCTGTCTATAGAACATTTTTCTAGAGTTTCTACATATGCCAGTACGTGTAATAGATAACGCATCAGTCTGATCAATAGAACGAAGTCCAATAAAAAGATAAGCTTCCTCCCACAGAAACATCTCTAATATCCCAAAAGAGCACATATCCACGTACGACCATCAATTCTCTCCACATAATTAAAATAATCTCCCAAATCTAATCCATTCGTTTCTTTACATCGCAAAGCCAACATCGCGACGTCGACGTAGGGCTGACGACACGTTTCCGAGGTGCTTGGCTCGGCGCGGTGAGGGTGCAAAACAGAATCAACAGATAACAGGAGCGACTGGGGGTTCCTCGCGATGCAAAGGGGCGTGCATGCAGAACAATTACAGGGGCAAGAACCGGGGGCGGAAGTTGTTGTTAGGTAATAAGATTCAACACACGTTGTGCAATCCACAGAATTTCCTTGACCACGAAAAACAACTCGAAATGGGCAACAAGAAGCTGCTCGAGGAAGGCTGTTTCAGCAAATAAAAATCATTCTTTCGATACACGAGTCGATGTAATAACATTACACATTCCACGACACCACTCCATTCCTCCTCGTCGCTGTTCTCGACGCCGGCACGGTGCTGTTGCCCGGCTACCTCTGTATTCTGCGGCGAGTTGTTCATGATTCCCTCCCGCGGCCAGGGGACAAGATCCCCCGCGGAAAGACGTCGAGACGAGGATACGTACGCGTGCACAACTCTCACTTCGGACGCTCCGCGTTCTCTCTGTCCCTCTTGTCGTGGTTCACATCTCGATCAGACGGAGGGAGAGAGCGCGTGAGGAAACGCGACGCGTCAGCCAGCCAGTCCGTCAGTCGACCAGCCAGCCCCGAGGTTAACGTGCGTTTAGCCGCGATCATATATACTCTTTTATTGTCATCCTCCTACGACACTGCTGCCGGGCAATGCGCCTGCTCGACAATATCGGCTTACAACCCCGTCGTGTTCGTGGCAACGAGGGTAACGCCAGTGCTGGAGGAGGGAGCACGCGCAGTCTCATCCAAGGATACCTCCTCTTGCGCTTTCACCCCCTTCCGCAGCCTTTTATCACCCACCTCTTGTCCCTCCCTCGCTTGAGTGCCCCCGTGGGACAGGAATAACGCATCGCGTGCAACGTCCTTGCTGTTGCACTGACACGTTTCCTTCGTGAAAATGCGCCGACGAATGAGTGGCTGGTTTAGAGTGAAATGCTGGTTGGGGGATTTTTAAAATTTTAGCGGGAATGTAGATAGAGGGTGTGCACTGTAACAATGATGATGAATTTACCTATAATATTTTTGTGCAGCTATGAATTCAAGAACGTAGTACTAATTTTTATGAGGTGTATTATTCGTATTACCTCTTATCACTCGGAGACTTACGTTTTGCTTTCATAATGTCCTCTTAGAGGCACCAGTCGAGTGCAAAAGTTAAATTAGTTTGTAGTGAGAATGTTTAAAATAGATATATTATTCATCAAAATTTGTCTCATTATACGTACGCACGTTCCTCATTTCTTTATGCAGTTACGTTCACATGTTTTGGAACACTGTACAGAATATGTTTCATAACGATATATGTATATACTATTATAGCTTCATACTTACTTTTGCAAAATATACTTCTCAAAAATTAGGCAGTCAAGTTTCTATTGAATTCGTAAATATTTATTGTAGTTCGGTTTCGAAGATACACATTTCCATGAATTATGTTCGATAGATTGATTACATTGTAACATTTTTGACTAA
The DNA here is from genome assembly GCF_051401765.1 of Calliopsis andreniformis. Lineage (NCBI taxonomy): Eukaryota > Metazoa > Arthropoda > Insecta > Hymenoptera > Andrenidae > Calliopsis > Calliopsis andreniformis. The sequence goes on from NC_135063.1 coordinate 4,736,861, forward strand.
AAATTTCACAGAAAGGAATCGTATTCGAGCAGAGGAAACCTTTACAACGATTACTCCGCGTCGTCTGTTTCTTCCCCCGTTTCTGGACTATTTCCATTTCGGTAGTTCGGTGAATGTACTTTCAACGACGAAAATAACGCGTCACGGTATCATCCTTACTGTCGCTGTGGCCTGATTTATTTTTACAAACGATTCGATAAAGAGAGGAGCACAAACGTCATGGCAGATAAAAAGCTATAAATCGAAGACAGGCGAGAAATGCGATCACGATGCATGATAATACAAAGCGCCGTGTAACAAGCAGCCTATTGCTTACAATGCATTCACTTCTGGCTTTTTGTCCCGACTTTCTTATGAGCAAGCTCTACTGTCTGTTTCTTAGAGGCACTTAAGACTGTTCTTGGGATCTTTTGTGGTTGTAATGGAGGTAGAGGCGGAGGTTTTGGTCTTGGAACAGGTACATGTCTATGGGAACAAGGCAAATTATTTATATATTTCATTTTTATTGTTATTATTATGAGAGATCAAAAATGCAACTTATACACAAATTATTATCAATACACGTAAGACAACACATGAGGTACTATTACAAATTAAAAGGATTCATTTAACTTTTAGCTCTTAACATGGAGTCTGGTAGACTCCACCTGATATATTTTTATTACTGCTCTCATTTAAATAAGAAAGACTTTATACTAGAAATTGGGAATACCCAATTGGGAATTGGGAAATTGAGAATTGTCATACCTCGTTTCTACATTCTAATTAACATCATATTAATTTTATAAATATTTAATATGAATAAGTTTTAATCAAAGTCTTTGTATCTTAAATTTGAATGTTCATAATCGGGGGTTAATTATGGCAATGACTCACTTGAAAGTCATTTGAATTTCTTGAATCGATCTGTCCCTAGTCACATTGATCCAGATGTTCGATTGGGTCCTCGGTCTGACGCATAGTTCTTGGCCTGCGCAGCATTCGGCAAAATCACGTTCTTCTTCAGCTTGAATCTTCTTTTCCCAGCATTCCTCCCATTGACGAAGACGTTCTCGCTCTTCTGCCTCGCGTTGCGCCGCTCTTTCTGCTTGCTTCTTCCGCTTCTTCTCCGATTGTTTCGAGGACTTCCCCTTCCGTTTACCCCGTTTTCCAGCCTGTTGTTTCATTAGAACGTTCTCTACATTTCCCACATCTATCCTTTCCCATGGTTCCTTCACTATCACTCCCGGATGTTTTAGTCGTGTTAGAGTATCCTCTTCGACAGAGGTTAACGTATCGTTCACTTTATTTTGTAGATAAAAAACTGCACGAAGTAATATTGCTTCCCATTGCAGTGCAAACAGGACGTTTTCAGTTACGATGTTAACCAAAATGTCAAATGGATAAGTTATCTGGAAGAGGAACATAAAATTAGAATGGTATTATCCAGTGTGTATTTTTTAAAATAAATTACCGGGAGGGTGTTCAGAGGAGTTTGGTTTAATTTGTGTGATTCTATTGCACTGGCCATGGTGACGGAAAATTTTGATTTTGATTCAGATGTAAAATGGTGGTTAAACTGATGAAGTGGGAAGGGAAAGAGTTTGAAAACAAAAGTAAGCAGCCTTTAAGCGATAATTTCACAGCAATGAAAATTAATTAATCAAGATTTTAAATATCAATTTATTGTTCTGTAAAGAAACTGTATATGGGAGTTCATCACTCTTCGATCTTTTCTTTCGTATCACCTTGCATATGACCCGGCGCGTTTATCTATCATAGAACGCAACGAACTTTCCTCATTTTCTCTCGATTATCCGCCTTTCAGAGGAGAATTTTAATCTCCTCGAACCCAATTACAATTTCAGCGATAGACGTTCCAATTACCTATTATTATTTTCCTTCTGAACGTAACTACTATGATAACTCTGTCGAGAATGACTCCTCTGTCATATTCTTCAAATTAGAAAAGATTCCATTCTATTTTCAGAATAGAATCATTGTCTCTCATTTCTTGCAAGTACAATTATATTCCTTTATAGCGCAACCGCACTTTCTCACGGCAGGTTCTTTGCTCAGAAGATCGCTGAAGGCTTTGTATCCCGTCGATGCTATGGGAGAGGAAGCGCCGCAACATGGAGGACATCCACCTGTTTGAATTTGATTATGATGTAATTTTGTCACTCCAAGTAATTACACGAGAAAAAAGTAGAAGCATTCATACTGATACATTATTCTTTTTAATCGTGTATTTTTAACCTTGGGTTTGGTGCATCGATGGAGGAGGACATGGTGGAGGCGGACAAGGTGGAGGCGGACAAGGTGGAGGAGGCGAGCAACAGGGAGTGCACTTTCCACCAGCAGCACTTTGCTGTTTTAGAGGTCTACGTGATGCACCTTGAGGTGCACAACATGGTGGACAACTGGAGGAAGGAGGTGGACAAGGCTGCTTTCGACGCGATGCGGGTGAACAGGGTGGACAATTTGGAGTCTGTCTTCTAAAAATACATAAAAAATTGAATTATTGTCATGGGAAGATGTACTATTTTTTCTATTACGATTTTAAATTATTTGTAAGTTTCTTAGTTGGCGAGGAACCCTTAGAATATCTTCACGACCAAAGGACTTAAGCATCGTTTGTTACTATTCATTCCGAAGAACCTTCAATAATTTTACATACAAATTTTTCGCTAAACCTATTATCCCTCCCATATTAATGTCACTTACCAATTGGAATTTTTCTTAACCCCTATATTAAACAGAATTATGATTATTGTTAAAATTATTCGTCCTTAAACTACCTTAGATGAAGCCATGCTTCTTACTATAATCCTGTAAATTTCTATATTCGTTAAGTCTTCTTTCTTCCATTCCTGTCGAGTAAATCCATTTCGAAGAAAGGTTTCCCTTTACTGCAAAGTTGACCCCGTTTAAAGTATTATAGGAGACAAAATCGAATTACCCAGGGGAGGTTTGACGAGATGGGCAGCAGGGTCGCGGGCCAAAATCGGTTTTACAGTCTGGTGGTGGAGGACCAGCTTGAACTAGCGGTGTCTTGCAACAGGTTCTTCCAGTACCTTCACCGCTACCGTCATTCACACTCCTCGGACAGGTACATTTAAGGGGTGCAGGTGTGTAACATTCAGAGGGTATCTTTTTACATTGGAACACGGGGCTATCGTCGGCGCCTTTAAATAGGTATGGCTTCCTGTTATGTGGTATTTGGAATTGCGTGATGATCTTCTTGCCAAAACAGGAGGCTCTTATATAGACAGTGACTGAGCCTACGCATTGGCCAGTCACTGTCGTGATCTTGAAAGTGTCCTTGATCGTTTGACAAGGATTCGCGATCTTGAAAACCTGCTGGCTGAGCACGGCGTTCATCAGGGCTTTGGCCTCGATTTGGTAGCTGCCCACTAGCATCACATCGGGTAGGACTCCTGGTGGTAATTTTTTATATACCGATAATTTGATGGGGAAGGTGGTAAGGGGTCTCTGGAGAACGATCGATGGCAACGCGAACAAACAGGATTTGCCCTTCTTGAAGACCTGCGTGTCGCCGTCGTTGCAACCGCAACCATCCGTTAGGGCTTCTTGGCAAATGTCGATGGGGGGCAAACTGAGAATCTGTGAATCACGTTACGGTAGATTAAGCAATGGAAACTTTAAAGGAAAAGTTTGAGAGCCAATGATACAGAGGTTATAGGGTTTAAGTAATGTTTTTTAATGCATGTTATGAAATTAAAAGATGAAGGAAATTTACTTGAAATGAGACACAGGTACAGGCGGGTAACAGATCATCTTGCATCGCCCTTATGACGGGGATTTTTACTGTTTCAACTAGAAATTCGATCAGGAATAATTGTTGCTCGTCGTCCATTTTGATTTCGATCGTAAGTTTAAAAGCTGTTCGAGATACTCTTCATGATTTGTTTAGCTTCTTTCGGGAGGAATATCGGGGGTTTATTTATGAAACTATCAATTTTGATGTACTCGTTAAATAACGGTACAAGACATTTCAAAATTTAGAGCCGAACTAGAGGGCGTTGGATCCTGTCATTTCGAATAGGTGTTTATTTCGAAAATTTGACGAAGTAAAATCTTCAGGGTGTAAAATATGTAACGATTAACAAAACTCAAACAACATCCTTAAAAAAAATTAATTTAATCACATACAAAAAATTACATATAACATAAAATATCCCTAATCATCAATTTAAAGAAGTAATCCATGCAATCATTTCTCTTTCTTCTTTTTCTTCTTTCCTCTCTTTTTTTTCTTGGTGTCGTCAGTCTGCATTTCCCTCGTCTCGTACCTGATGGGCGGTCCTTTTTCCACTCCCTTCGGTGTCTTCATCTCCAGCTGAATATCAGACTTCTCGCCGGCCCCAACGATACCCTTCTTGCCAATTCTTAGCACGAACACGTCGTGCTCGGGGTCATCGTACTCTGGACCGCATGCTTCAGACTCTGGAGCCACCGTGACAGTGGGTTTCCTATCAGTACCCGTGTCTAGAATCCCTGACACCTTCAGAACCACCGCTTTTCCACACGGCTGGGCAGGACCTCGACTGGACTGAATCAGTCCAGCTTGTTTGTGCACATCGGAGCAAAGTTCAGGTTTCGATCGCGCTCTGGTCGCCGACGGTGGACGTTCTCCTGGTTCCGCAGCCACGCAGGTGATGTTCGGCTTCAAGGTAGCTCCAGACGGACTTCCACAAGGAGTGCAAGGATGTTCCTCTTTGACGCAGACGCGGCAGGGCGGGCCACCGCTCAGCAACTCGTCCTTCGAGTCCCTGCAGACGTCACCGATCTTCGAGTCGACGATTCGACAAGCGTAGACCGATGACTTCTGATTCTCGTCGTCACCTGCGACGTAGAGCCATGCGAATAAAGATAACAACGACGGTGGTTTGACGAAGACGACTTTATTTAACTGATCATCTAACCAGCATAGGCTACATCACGGACCTTTGAATATAAACGAAGAGACGGTCCTCTCTGGAGGTGTTTCGAATTCCGTCACAATGGTCTGTCCAAAAGCAGAGATTCTGACGAATAAGCACACGGTACCGACGAACTCGTCCTTGTAAATCAGAGGCACTTCACCTTCGAACATTTTGGGCGGGGGTGCCAATTTGTGCCAACATTGCAGCATCTCTTTTCTAAGGGCAGCGAAGTGCTTGGATAAGTCCAGCTCGCCCATGCCTATATGGACATCCGGTTTTACACCCTCGGGCATCTTCTTCCGCACGCAGAGGCTCACTATGAATTCTGTGAGCTTGTTCACGACTGTACGTTGTTCTAGAGCAAACAGAACCGATCGTCCTGAGTAAAAATACTCTATGTCGTCCGCCACCCCCGCCTGGGGCTGAAACAACGGATCCACAGGGGTAATCTCGATGCCTTCTTCATCCTTGAAGCGCAAGAACTCGAAAGAGATGGTCGTGGGGACGAAGAACATTTGATTGAGTTTCGCGAGACGGTCGCCAGTTACATGATGGATGAAAAATTCCATCAGGAAGAGGTACTGCTCCTGAGCCTCCGGTGGCGGGTCCTCGCGACTGCCCAGTACTGGCACCACCTCTGCGCTCTTCTTGTTCTTCTCCCCTTTCGAAGATCGCTTCTTCGGACGATGCCCGCGCTCCATGAGTGCTCGCGCGGGAGACTCGGTGGAAGTGTCAGATAATCATCGAGAATCTTGGTTGATAATAATCGCCACTGAGAATTTTCGTGGTATCACCAAAATGGGGTTAGATGGGGGCAGAGGATCGTGAAGTTTGCGAAAGGTTTTCTCGCGGCCAAGCGATAATTATCGACCTGTCACGGTATGAGGCAGAGTGGCGCGTAATCTTTGTAAACTGATTTCATTTTTGCTTGGTAATTGGTAATCTTGTCAAATAACGCTGCAGTTACGCGACGTCATGCTGGCTGCTGAAACGCAGACGCATGAGGAAGCTGCCTGAAGAAAATTTCGAATTTCAGCGGTGATTGGCGCCAATGACACAGCTTGCTCCTTGGTTTATCGCTGTTTCGTCACCGATGAGTAGCTTTACTTGTTTATGATAACAGTCGAGCTGCAGTTTCCATAGAATTTTAACTGGTCACCCAGCCATGTGATTGCGCAGATTTTGCAGTCTTATCGAAACGGAGACTCTTCTTGGCTGTTGAGAATGTTTCTGGTATGAGAAGTAATTTCTAAACTATCGGGAGACTCTTATCTTCTATTGAACTACCAATTTCACGGTGTTGTAATTTAGTACCCAGAGCCAGCACCAATTGACTATTACTTAGCTGATGTTTCACCGACTTTCTTGGCGGATGGCATTTTCTACCATGGGAACCCTGCCCCTTGCCATAAATATATCGGCAAATATCTCAGACCGATCAAAAGGACTTTGAGTAAGCTTATCGTTTCAAGTAACCTCTATCTTGATCAAATACGAGCGATAATCTTGTTGAAATATTCTTGGAAGTAAAAGGGTCATTTTTATTACTGCTTCTCAAACTTCCTGTTTATATTTGAAAATCTCAGATTTTTCCTTTTAAATAATTGATAGTTGACAACGTATTCCATTTCATACAGTAATCAGAAACAGCGCAAGCTGCTCCAGTACTTTGTAGGGATTAAAGTCTCATTAAGTTTCATAAAGACTCAACTCGCAGGTCTCGAATTCATTTTGAGGCACGCGATAATTGAATATAAGGCTGTCGGTAGAGTTACGCGCTACAAACGCATATCCCGTGCCACCGTAATTGATCCTCCTCGGTCAACAGTGCTCACAGCGGCGTAACAATCGAGTTATAGTCGATCGAATTGAACGAAAGCTCACGTAATTGTTATAGGCCACCCACCACCGCCGATAGAGGAGATACATCCGCGTCGTTTGAACGTATTATTGGCGAGGGAGAAAGAAGAATACGTGGATCCTTGTGGCAGAGACCATGGATTGGTTTTTGAAACGTATCGCTCGATGCCCAAGCGGAAACGCGATCATTCGATGGCGCAGAAATGTACGTACTGAATTTACGACTGCGTTCCTGTCTTTATAATCAACAAGCGCGCGTTCATCGCTGAAAGATTAAGTTATAACAGCTTGAGTTCTTATATTTTATGTACAAATGAAAAAATCGGCTAAATTTCACATTATTGAAAAGTAACAAATTAAAATGTGCATTAGCTTTCATCATGCGTGCTACCTGTTTGGAGTGATACCAAACGAAATTCATTCGAAATAAAAAATTAATCATGTAGTCTTATTCACCCTCTTCTATGGCCACACGCCCTGTGTCCCTATCGTAAATCCCTCAAAGGCCAAACATCGTTCATTCATCCTTTTTCGAACTCTCTTTAAAAATGCATGGTCACTAACAGATAATAGCAACAAATCGTGGTCCTGCAAGAAGCTGCAGCCCTCGTCTTGTAATATTTCTGTTATTTAACTTGTCTAATACTCTAAACATATTCATTTTACCGTTTGATTAATTTTGCGACCACGCTATATTTTTAGTCCAACGATACCACTTTGGTTGATATACGGATCTCCCGCAAAGTATTTCTCGGTAACTTGATTTAACGAGGTCAATTAACCAATTGATTGAATCGACGACGCTATCGTACTTCCTTGGAAAGTTATGAATAAAAATTCGAGAGCGTCAGTTCTTCAAATTTCTACTTAGCTCTGGTAGGTCCCCGAAATAGACAGTACCCCAAGAGTACTTATTCCAATAATAAGGGATTTCCTTGGGTCTCTATCTCTTTTCACCCTCATGAGGGGGGTTTATTATCGCCCCCTGATTCCTGATCTGGATGGAGGATGTTAGATTAGACCTAATTAGAGATTAAGGAGAGTGCACTGAAGAGACTGTAGAGAAAAAAGAGGGATTGGAATGAAAGGGAATCACTTTACAAATTTTGAAATGGATGCATTTGCATATTCTTGTGCTAATTCCTAATTTAGCTTTCATGGACTATAGATAACTTATAATTATGGTAATGCATTGAAGAATATACATTAACTGAGCCATTAGCGATTTTCAGGCAGCAACACAAATGTATTCAAAGGTCACCCGTCTTATGCAGAAACATTCTCCGACGTTTGAGTCACATGAAGATATTAATTGTCTTCTATTTAAATTAATAAAAGGGTCCAAACCGCTTCAGCAATTTCGACCAATCGAATGTTGTCTGTACAAGAATAATGGGACATCCGAGAATGTATGATGAAACGATTTGCTCACGACACTAATTTGCTAATTAATCACGAGTGATTTGTAACCCATTTCGAACGCCAGACAAAATTACGCTGATTGTTAATTGCCGATCCATGTTGAGAGCATTGATGAACTTCTTTCAGATGAATTTCGCTAATAATAAAATACTTATTCTATCATCCCCTGAATGTCATTAATTTGTTTAAAAATTTATTCATTTATAGCCTTATACTCAATCTTCCCGCGTTCACCACAATATGAACTGTGGTATATTCAAGATCAAAGACACAGAGGAATTCTGAAACACAATGTCACCACGAGAGAACGTTCAAGAAAAGAAGAGAAAACTAAGTAACTAAATTTTCTTCATTTCTCTTATGAGTAGTTAAAAAAAGAACAGAATATTTTCAATTTAGAACAGACGAAGAACCATGCCATCTTTTAAGAGCGCCATTTTGGTGGCAAGAGCACGATGGAGAACCGAAAAAACTTCCGATGGGAAATATAAACGACTACGCGTTTAAGAAACTAAAGGAATCACAGCACGACGAGCGGAAAATAAGTGAAAGACTTGCTATAGATCATCCAAAAAAATATATGCCGGGAGTAATACATCGATTAACGGTACCTAAGCCCATTCTGACAATGACTATTAGTCACTACACCTTCCATCATCACTTCAAATCGCGTTTGTAACTATCACTTAAACAATAGCCACATATTGCACTAAACGATTCGTCCGTCACCATGCTAGCGCCGTGAGAACATCATATTCGTGGAATTAAATATCCGGGATGCGACAGAAACGGAAACCACTTTGCACGTATAGTAAAGCCTGGATTAATAGAACCTCGATTATTCACAATTTCTGGTATTCAGTATTACTCGTATTGGATATAGTAAAATAATAACACTAAAACTATAGAATATCAATTGAGAGTTAAGTACTGATCGATAATGTGGCAAAGATAATAACACTGAGTAGCTATTAAAAGTATGTATCAGGTTTGAATTTCGCGGTATTTCCAATAATCGAGGTCTTCTTGCGTATATGTATAAACTTCATGAAACATTGATATTTTCTAAATTACATAACGAGAGTTGTAAAACAATATGGATTAAGGCAGAAGAATTTGCTATTGCGAAAGTGAACGATATATTCTCTTTTTCTTGGTGTAATTAACACTCGCTAGTAATATTCCAGATTTATCTTACCTGAAGAAAAAAAATTGCAGCTGCGGCTTGCTGTTTGCCCTCCTCATTGATGCTCTCTCATGTTACTATGCACACAACACGTCACATGTATTTTACATTAGACACATATCAAGGATCTGTGATTACGTGCTAGAAAATATGCGTAGCAGATGCGAAGTGTAAATATTGCGATATACGGGGCTTGTAGAACGCTTTTCGTGCGCTAACACCTGCGCTTATTAAAGTTTAAATCTTTACTTTAACGTCAATTTTTTTCTAGTAGGTCAATTTGACACTCCTAGCTTTTAATTAACTCCTACTCCAAATTTTCTGTGATAACAATACGGTGTATTTTTATTAGAATCCAGAGGATACCAGCATGAAGGATACCTTGGAAAAAGCAGACACCTTCAAAGTGATTCTGAAGAGCGACGAAGCTCTGCCAGAAGATGGTCCACCACTGACAAAGTGTACTCCTTTACTAAAGCGTCGTAAGGACACGAATTTAGTCTACAGTTTTTGAATTTAGCTTTCCAGTTTTATTAATGAGATTTAATTTGTAGCATGTATGGAAGCGCCATATGACTCAAAACAGAGTCAACAAGACGCTGATAAAACGGTGTTTGATAACGACAGACGATGGCAGCCGTGCCATGAGGAGATAGGATTTTCCGGAAGGGACCTAGAACTGCAGGAAGAACTGCGGAAAATAACAAAACCCTTTTTGCACGATTTACATATTTGGTACTCAAAGAACAAGCCAACAAAGTTATTGATACCTATTAGACGTTCGGGAAAGAGGTCAATACCTGGAAGGCGAATCTCCCATTTGTGATATTGCATTTCGTAAAAAATTTTATATTTTTTAATTACATAAAGAAACTTATACTTGATATATTTACAATTATTGCTTTTTAATGCATAGTTAATTTTTCTCTATCTCCATGCAAATGGGTTAAAATTGCTATACAATGGGGCTATACGTTATCGCAGCCGATAGTAAATCAGTGACAAGATAGTTTTGGAACGTGTCGCATAAATGTGCCATAATTTTTCGTCGATAAGAGTAACTGGTACACTATTATAACTGGAACTACTATGTATCTGGATACTATATGCTTACTGTTTGTCTACAAACTCGAGGATTAATGTTGCATAAACGTGCACATATGTGCATAAGAACATATTCTGCATTTTGCAGAAACAATTCGTCGCAGTTTTACTATTAAATTACGCCTTGTGCATCCTTTATGCTATGCGGTTACAATTTCTTTTTTGCATGATGGCTGCAAATTCCAGCCACAACGTAAGCAACATGTCAGCAGAAATTGCAACTCTCGAAAGTCTCGAGGTCTCTATTTGAAGTTTACTTTTGCATCGCATCTTCGTGAAGAATAAATTGATACAAAGCTATAAGAAACGTTTGTCTTTGAACTTTCAATTCACGAGACTATCGAACGCCTTTAACCGATCATATTTAATGCTCCGCGCGTGTCACATTTGCATTTCATCGATTGCATGCTCGATTCTCAATGAATCCGTGGCACGGTTGAATGCATGCATATCAATACTGCTCGAGTCGAAAATCGTATTCAAAAATGTTCCATTTGTTCAATAACTTCCCGAGTAACGAATATATATATTATTTCTCAAACCTTCGTTTCTTCAAAACTTTCGCGCAATATCACGTAACTCAGTACATCAATCAACAATTACATTGCACAACAGAAATTCTACTTCTCCAATTCTAATAATAGCAAAGAAGAAAAACCCATCGATGATTATCGACTCGAAGATATTACAGCAGATACACTCAGCAGGTTCAATATTGCCATGATCGATATCGATTATTATTTATTTTACTCGATTAAAAATTAGTGATCATCCCAGTACTTGACTGCTAGTCATTCAAAGCTGGTGAACAGCGTCGTCCTAAAGCTGCAATACCCCTCCTAGGATTTCATCATTCGATCCTGCCCACGTGGTCGATTTGGCTTCGCGCGGAAACCTCGCTTTCACGGCCACTACCAATTCAAATGCCACACAAACATATTGAAGGAAATCGATAAGCAAAACGAACCTTATAAATAAATATGTATCTCAAATAATCCCTTCGCTTATATCGAAACCCCAATTAGTCCTCCATAATGAGAAACAAAACGATCAGAAATTAATTATGCAGGCATGGATCGTATAGGGCGTCGGTCCTCTGGCGGTGGCGCGGCGAAACACTCTCGGGCGGTCTTCCGGGGACGAAAAGTTGCTCATCGAGCGTCTGTACGACAGTCTTGTTCGATCGGTGGTTGGAGGCGGTAACGCCGGTACGGGTACGCGTAGCACAAGGGCCATCGTGTTCTCGCACGTTGCGACAAATTCGTCGAGCAGTTGTGACACCGAATACGTACCGGCGTTTGCCAGAAATGAAGTAACGTCAGACGACAGAACCCGCCTGTTCGCACCCACGTTTTTCTCTTCCCCCGACGACAAACGGTCGGCATCTCCTGTGCACGGCAAACCACGAAGGTATGTTCGAAATTCGATTTGCCATTCGAAATCCAATATTAGACGTCTGCTCCCTCCAACACTATTTAAAGTACCGTGCGCTCGATTTCGATCGCGAAGTAGGTGAGGACTAATTCCCCCGTGCTTTACTTTAACTCGTGACTTGTAGCGTGGATCATCGGCTGATTTTGGTTGATTTTGATTTCGAATTTGTAGTAGTCAATTTTTTCAAGAGAATTTTTATTCGTTTATGAAGATCGATGCTTTCGTTTGATTACTGTTATTGATTGATTCGTGAACTGGTTTATGGATATGCGGAGCCATGCGTCGTTTAATGGTTTTTGTAGAAGTTTTGGAATCTTGTTATCATAGTAGTGAAATGGTTAACGTTTACCATATTGTATAGATTGTGATGGTCACGTTTGATAAACCATCCCGCTGAAAACGAACGGTGTATTCTAGCTCGAATCGTGACGCACATTTCGATGATCATCATTTGCAAGTCTTATTGGTTCTCGCTGCCTTTTCGTTGAATGTTCAAACGCCAGCCAACTTGTATTTTAAGAATCTCTCGCGCGCGCAATCGACCAGCTGCGTTCGAACGTTCTTCGTGATCTTCTGGCGTTGACGGAAAAAGTAAAAGTAACATTCCGAGGAAAAAAACGGCATTGTGATTCCACATAAATACTCTTTTACATTTTTTATGTTTTAAATCCTATTGTACAAACTGTCCCATTCATTTCATGATACCATATTGTTCTCTTCACAATGAATCTCGATGTCTTTTTTTGGAGATCATGATTCATCTTGAACATTTCTTCAACATTTTGAATTCTTAAACGTATTCATTTATTCAGTTTAACATGTTGAAATGCACATAGTACATATATTGAACAAATATCTAAAGTCGTAATAATTATATTTATCGACAACAGAAATTGGTCAGAATTTTTTGTCAAATATTAACAATGTTTGTATAAGTGAGTGAAACGAATGTAGAGGTAAAAAATGTCCGAAAAATGAATTGAAAAAATTCAGGACCTGTAAGTCTCGTGATGTGTTTCGTCAGTGCAGTCATGCCGCCGCTAGGTGAGCACGTGGAGCTAAGTTTGTGTAGACGCGACTTGTATGGCTCGTGATGGCGATTCCGTGGCGCGCGCGATAGCTTCGCATGATGTAACCTCGCGCCGATATTTCGGATGAACCACGAGGATGGAACCTATGTTGCATGGTGATACACGGAAATATGGGTTTTTCCTCACAGTAAACTCCGATCTTATGTTATTGACTCTCGTAAGATCGTAAAGTTTCCCCTCACATTACTTATCTTTGAAGGAAACACGTGACAAAGATTGGAATTTCATATTGCACTTGAGAGTCTGCACGAAAGTCATGGACGCATAGTGGAAAACGCGGGAACGCAAGATCGGGGAGACATCGATGCAATAAATTGCATCATGTTGACGTAACGATTCGAGCCTGGGTCAGAAGTTTTACATTGAAAGTTTAATATCGTTCTTAAGAAAAGATTTGGTGCATAGAAGAAATAATTCTTTGCTACGTTGCCAAATTATTTGGGTAGTCGAAGGAACCACTTCTTGGAACTTGGTACTGACTCATTCTTCACAATCCTTACTCGCCTACGAATATTGTAATGAGTCTTCCTAAACGAAGCATGACTAATATTTTCGAAAATTTCGATATGAAGAAACGTGGGAAAATCACAGAAAACAGTAAATAAAGCTATGGAAAGTTTGGAAGTTTTATCATTTCTATTTAAGCGTGTGAAACGTAAATTTGTTACGATGATCGGTCAATAATGGTAGCACGTATCAATCGTAATGTGTCGAATTCCTTGGACTCGAAGTAAAACCGGTCGGCGCACCGTTCGAAGGCGAAACTAAATGGTATGAATAATTTCATTGACCTTGCAATCGTCACAAGCTTATCGTACATAACTGTAACCCAGTTGGCTATTCGTATTACATATTCGCGTAACTAAATGATTTATGAGATAGAAGTACTTTCACGAACATCGCGTTTGATTAATATGTATGGTGTATGAACATATTATTCATTATAAACTTCCTATACTGTATCGATAAGACAATGAATAAAAAATTTATGGTCTATAAGCATGTGTCACTAAAAGGGCACACCTATCTCTATGGTTAAAGATACGGAAGTAGATAATACTGGGTTTGTAGATAACATAGCGACGTGGACGGAAATTCATTTATTCACTTTTTAAAAATTTGTAAGCTTATCTTTCAAATATATGTCTTGAAATGTAAGAAAAACGTGATTTAATTATCTTTATATGTTACTAAATACATACAAACACTTGCGTATATTTATTTTGCACACAATGAAAAAAGGTTAACCGTAGCGCCATTCAGGGTTATTAGGCTAATTATCAAACAGGCACCGACGTTTTTATAACGAGATAAATAAAATTAATAGCTAACGAAGATTAATTTGTTCAGGAGTATCTATTCTAGTTTTTTTCTTTTTTCCTTGGAAATTATCACACTAACCTTGACATCTGCACATGTAGCAATATACTAGAAAACCCAGTTCCGTGGTGACCCACTTTACGATCGCGTTTAGTGGCCACAATCGAACTCTGATACAGGTGATTATAATGTTGCATCATGAAGGTTGTCTATTAAGGGCTTCAACACGTGACATTTCTCGAAAAATCGGAGGCACAGACCAAACGAGTAAAAAAAACTGATTGCCATAAATCTTCTTTTGTATTGACCTTATACGTACTTTCCGTATAGCATCCGAAAGTAGGGTAAACAAGAAAATAAAAATCTAATAATAATACACCAACAACACTAACTATTTCATGATTCAAATTATGAATAATCACATACTTATCCATATGTACCATTTTTTTAATTTTATTATATCTGTGTTTTCTCCATTTCCGAAGGAATAATATTTATCCGCAAAGTGCAAATTTTATCGCATTTATATTTCCACTTCTGTCTCTGCTTTAGATAAACATTGTTTGTCATTACTCCATGTACCATTTTTTCTTCCTGTAGCGTGGATTGCACGTAATCGGAAAGTTTTTCAGTGCAACCGCCATATCGTTCAGCCGATAACACGTAATTCGATTACTAAAACAGTCTTTTGCAGAGTCACGAGGTTGTCGTACAACTGTTCCTAGAAGTTTAGAAACGAACGAAAATACACATTTGGAACATAACGCAAAGTATAAATATTTAAATATTATGTTTGGAACTGTTTGATTGAAATCACATGGTTGAAGGCAATCGTTACGAAGAATTTCAACAACTGATGTTCACATGTTGAGTCGAAATATCGTTGGTTCCTTAATCCCCCCACTCCTTGTAAAATAAATCCGTCGCTCATTAGGAGTGGTCGGTTTATTTGCACTGGTGACTATTCTTACTAGAAGATGCCAGTCATTCTCTATTAGTCAGCTCTTACCCGAAGGTAATAGCTGCCAATTCAATGTTTACTAACATCTTACAGGTTGTATTTGCAGGTTATTGAATGAGGTTATGAAATTGACACGGAGCAAATGAAATATATTGAGGAAAAAGATTGAACTTTTTACAATAAACCAATAATTTTACACCCGTGGATATAAGCATTAGCTAATCTAAAACAGAAATTCAGTGAATACGATTAAAAAATTGGCGCATGCCTTTCCGCTTGGAGCATATGTTAAACGTTCGAATTATAGCAATAAAAAGCGATTATAAAAGCGATTAGAAATTTTTATTTCATTCAAATAGGCCATGGTAATTTCCGAATGGCGATTATACAGTGAATTTAGTCGATTAGATTGCAAGATAGTTAATCCAATTCGGTGAAACCCAATGAACTATGAATAATGGCACGTAATTTAATACTGAGAAGGTGAATTCGTTTCAAGAAGCAGATACTCGATGTCCATTACAAGACATTTTGACACTTCTGTACATATTAGTGTAGGTCAAAAAAAATCGTATCAATACGAAATTCCGTTTACGGCGCGAATTCCATCGTATCATGAATTATCATCGGCCATTTATCACGTGCACGCGCTTTTTATGACTCGCAAATGTGAAGCATTGGATAATATTTTTATCTTCGTATTTGTAAATGATATTTATAAATAATAACTTGTGACCTTTCAAGTAAACAGATATTTCTATATTTTTTAATACTCAAATGGAAAAATTAATTACATTCAATTCTCTTGGTGAACGTACTGCCTATTCGTTATTTTTAATTTTCAATGTGCTAAAATGTTCAAATACGAATTAGTTGCGAACACAAGAAATACTTGAATATTTGTCTTTACCAACTGAAAATGATTTCCTTTTTCTTTCTAACATAGTGTATCTCTATAAGGAAAATTACTACTTCACACAAATTCCTCTCTTTCGAAATTAAACCCTACGTAAAGCTGTGGGCCCCTGATATGGAATTAAGTACAAAATTGACCGCAATTAACGAAAGGTTAACTACAAAAGTTGAACGACCCAATTTTCGTAGAACACATTCGCCCCCAGTAATTGTCGCTTCAACTAAGATAGATTAAAGATTAATTAATTGCCACGTAGTTTGCCGGAATTGGCAGTCGGCTTATTACAATAGTTCCTTTTATCTGGTTTTCTGTCAGTCATGGTATCGTAGAATATTGAACAAGTCAAGAACAGCTCGTGACGTGTTATCGAACACCAAAGTTTGATTATATAAGGTTTTTATTTTTTTTTCAACTTCGTTCATACGAGAGACAGGTGTGCAATTTCCATTTGCCGATACCACCGCTATATCGCAACGATAACTGCTGGTTTGACGCATGAATGGCAGCAAATTACCCTCCTCGATCTTGTTTTATACTCTGTTGCGACGTCTTTCAACGGAATAATGATCAAGCTCGGTCATTTTAATAATACTCTTAGCATTGGCGAATTTACAGTATATTTCAAACCCATTAAAGACACACCTTCGAATGGAATTGAATCGTTAAGGAATTTAATCGTTTACATGTGATTCGAACTGCTTCGCAGGCATTACTTAACCCCTTGGATTTTTGCTCAGTTCGCAATACCATGCAAATAGAACGAGTTAGAGTCGTTATAAAAATCCAAGGGGTTAATTACACTGTTCAACAAATTTTGACTTTTTTTCGATTTTGTAAACGTGAATAAACATTTCTTATAGATTTCAACATGCTGATTACGAATCTGCAAACCGTTTTTATCCAGAACGTACAGTTTTTGAAAAAAACAATTTTGAAAAAAATGACAAATTTTCAACTTTGGGATTTTTCTGTGCTTATGCCGTAGTAGTTATTTAGTTGCTCTTTGCAGGAAATGATTCTGTGAACTCTCCCGAATAAAATAATATAAAGAGTTATTAGATTATAAACATCGAAATAGGTTTAAATAACAATTAAAATGAAAAGGACACCCAAAACGCACCCATTTTTGCTGATATTTTTCACTTTCTTTCAAAAAGTAAGGGTCTAGGAGAAAATTTGACTATACCACGCGATAGAGCAAACCTTTCTACTAAGGAAAGCATCAAGCGAATGTTCAAAATTATTTTTGTTTTCAATATAGAAATAAAATAGTTTGGCGAAACGCGCGGCGGCGGCAGTGGTACTCAATGACGTCAATGCGTATAGGGTCCGCGGAACGGCAGGCGATAGGCGAGGCGTCCAGCGGCGCGCGCCGCCGTCATTGAGTACCACTGTCGCCGCCGCGCGTTTCGCCAAACTATTTTATTTCTATATTGAAAACAAAAATAATTTTGAACATTCGCTTGATGCTTTCCTTAGTAGAAAGGTTTGCTCTATCGCGTGGTATAGTCAAATTTTCTCCTAGACCCTTACTTTTTGAAATAAAGTGAAAAATATCAGCAAAAATGGGTGCGTTTTAGGTGTCCTTTTTACTTTAATTGTTATTTAAACCTATTTCGATGTTTATAATCTAATAACTATTTATATTATTTTATTCGGGAGAGTCCACAGAATCATTTCGTGCAAAGAGCAACTAAATAACAACTACGGCAAAAGCACAGAAAAATCCCAAAGTTGAAAATTTGTCATTTTTTTCAAAATTGATTTTTTCAAAAACTGTACGTTCTGGAAAAAAACGGTTTGCAGATTCGTAATCAGCACGTCGAAATCTATAAGAAATGTTTATTCACGCTTACAAAATCAGACCCGTGTTGAACAGTGTTATATTCGTGATTTCAAATTACAAAATTACTTCTAACATTATAAAAACTGAAAAACGTTGTACGAAACATTTTATGTTACTTTCGAAACGATTCCTCATTTTTTGACAGAAAACATCTCAACTGATAACGTAATAATTCATTTGAGTATAATTACTGTACGACAAAAGTGCTGCCATACCGTCTTGTCATTCGTCGTTTGGCGCCATTTAAGTGAGATACCTTTTAACGAGATCTCTAGACATCTGTGCAACTGTTTTGCTGTATCATGCCGATTATCTTGTTTTATAAGTCATAATTCTTTCCTGAGGCTAAATCTCGTTTAAAAAAGACCTTATGGCCTATTATCGCCTTAAAGGATGTAGCAAATAATTCTTTAAGTGCTCCAAAACTGTACGTAGCTTTTCTAAATTAACACTTTAATACAGTTTTACTTAAATTCCTTAATGCCAACGCACGGCGGGAAGCTGAGTTGCATCATGTGCAAAATGTATATTGTTACATTCATAATCGCACGCGAGCTGTCAAATAAACATTGAACCTGAATCACGAGCCACGACGCCACAGATTATGTAAAATAGCTACTTCTAACTTTACAGTACTAAACAAGTCTGCCTGACCTCCAATGCTAATGCGTCAGGGTCAGCAGCAGCGGGTTTTAAGCATAAGCATGCAGTTGATTGCGTTCGACCTTTTTTGGAAGTTCAGGTGAAATATATCGTACACCGATTATAATTTAACGATATAATAGACAGATTTCGATAACGTTTTTATAAACAGTACCGGTTACGAGAAAACGTTAGGCTAACATGGACCGTACAAAACACAAATTATCCCAGGCTAGCTGGACTGCAAGAATGAGATCATAGTACAGAAAATGCTAAATGGAAATGTTCTTCACCCTTCACTACTGACGTGAAACCTTACAAAAATACATTTCTTATTTTTGGCTCCATGATGAATTGCTCGCTTTACGTAATACTAAAAAATTTTCTAAGACAAAGTCGTATGGTCGTTTCTATACTATAATTAGCGGTACATTAATATTATAATTATTTAACAACAATACGTATAGTCAAATCGAAATTGAGCAGACTTTATTAGGGGCTGATTTAAGTTTTCAAGTACATATTTAAATTATAATAAAGTTTTTAACCAATTCATTTAGTCTCCCTTAACTTTTGTTTCTACGTAAATAATTTATTCACTTTAAAGTCAAAGATTTTTTTCTAAAATTGCCGTTCCCTAAACGCTACCACTCTAGACAGTCTATTTAGCTTATATCTAAATATGTTTCTATACTTTGTGCCTGTATTAATATTCAAAACATGTATCAGCAGCTACGAACTAATACTGCCATCTTAAGTCTTAAATAAACCAGTCATTTAATAGAGAGAGGATCACCAGTGTCCCTAGATTGATAAACAAGTAATTCTGATTCTGTCCGAATTTGTACTTTGAAATAGCAAAACCTGCTGATATTTGTTTAAAATCAAGTTCTTATAATCGTCTAATCAAAGCATGTGTAGCAGGTAGCAGAAGTCACTACCAATGACATGCGTGAATGATTCGAGAGATAAATGTACGATTTGTCTATAATTCATCGAAACGTGTCTGGAAGTTGCCTTACAGGTTTCTACGCGTCGACATACGAACGACAGCCGCGACGAGATTTCCAATCGGCTGTATCCTGTCTCTGCACAGGCAATAACATGTATGTAGATCGGCTGTTACGATTGGCGACAACTTGAATGTGACTGATAATCGTCAACACGTGCCACTGTTCTAAATATCGATTGTTTCTGTAATTGCGGAAAGTCATTGAGCGAAGATAATGCTGCTCGTAACACGGTAGTTTTGTGTACATACTATTTTTAGGTTGGGACGCACGCGCGACCATTAGTTAGTTCGTCGTTCCGTGTATGACTGCCAACGGTTCTATATCTTTTTGAGGACAATGTCCGGGTCTGCCTCATGAGTGATCGATGAAAATCACTCCGATGGAAACACTCGCTGCTTTTTGCTTTATCTCAGTGTACTCCCGCTTTTTGTATCTTCCTTTGCGAGAGGAAAGTCAATGGAAAATTTTCTTGAGATCGCATGTTGCATAAATTCATAGAATCTCTAAGAAACTCAGAAGTATAGAATTTGTAATTATATAACGAGATATCTTAGAATAAAGGAAATTATGTAAAGTCGATATAAATATAAATTTTTTTTAATTCGCGGCTATCAATTATCGAGAGTTAATTATAACTACTGGAAATCAAGGAGCAGTAAGATATTAGCTGAGAATCTGACTGTGTGTGTACTGATTGAAGCATTGGTACTTTTCAAGAATTGTATGATATTTAAGAAGTTTCAATTTTTTCCAGAAATATTACATTTTGCTTGAATATTTGAGGAATATTAGGAGACAAAATCTGTTGAAATATGGCGTAACATAATGACTTCATGTATTTCCATAAAAACAGACGAACCAGTCGAGGTTAACAATAGCATTCTTTGTTCGACTAACAGACATAAGTACACGTGACAGTAATACGTGTATAGGGTAACAAGAAGTCTTTCATCTGTTAGATTGACAGCTAATCGAGAACGAATTATCGAATGTGATTTTTCCAAGAATATCAAACAATCATTAATTTTACGTTCATGCACTGTAAATACGAAGTTCTTTGCCCTTTCAAAGTGACCTCTGACGACTTTAAGGAGCCATTTGCGTCACCAAGTTCGTAAAAAGCGGAGCCAATCGGGGCGATGGAAAATTATTTATCGAGTTTAGTCTACTATCTTTTTTCTTATGGGAAATATGCTGTAGTGTTTGTACTCATAGTAGAGAAGCTCAGAGGTCGGGAGTCATGACTCTTGAAAGCGTTAGGATCAAAGTCTTGAATTATGGACAATAATATTAAACATAACTGTATCTCTTTGGTAAAACATTCTTAGCAGTGTAGCGGTTTTATTTTTGGAAGCTCCAGCTACGTCATAGCTATTATCATGTTTTGCAGTTTTAGAATGTTGAAAATACAATATTTTTTCATACAATATGAAGTATATTAAGTGCCTCTAATGAAATTATTTTCGAAGTACATTGAAACTTCAAACTAGAATTCAAGCTAATATAGAGGAATTAGCTTTGCTAACTTCAAAAATAGAAAACTAATATTTTACCTTTAGATTTTAGAATAACACCATTAGTCTCATTGCTAATATTTTGACGCGAGGGAAATTTGAATACGATAACGATATTTTAAATTAAAAATAGCTGAAACTTAAGTTAATTAATGTTTCTAGTGGAGTAGTGTATATACAATATTGGTTCTCGAATAATATTAAATTCATAGATATGGTCATCTAATTTTATATAAAGCTTACTTAAGTTTATCAATTATAAACAATGAAAAACTCTGATAGGCTAAAAAATTTGCTCTTAAAAGGATTAGGATCATTAGAAAAGGGTTACAAGTAAAAGTGTCGATTATTGACCATTTGCGCTAATTTTTCGTATAACCAGACTAAGTGCAGCTGTCAGCTGAACCGTGATTACGTTAATTTCCGATGCTAAATACATGTCGTTTACAGTTTCGCATTTCCGTGTATGCGTGTTATTAATGTATGTAGAATTAGATAGCAAGGTCAAAATCTCGACCTAGATGATGTCTCTCGATATCTTTTTACGTAATGATGCTAAAGGAGAATCGTAATAAAATTCAAATGATACGTGCGTGTTATCAACAAGCATCACCGTAATAGAAAGGTAATGAGATGTGTAATGTGTAGTACGCATAGTGTAGTAGTACAGTGTTACGCTTCTGATTACAACGATGCTCGAATGCTTAGGATACATTCTCTGCTGACTAATTGATTGTTTTACTTTAGACACATAATTTGTCACATGTTTGTTTTTTCATTGGATACAGTTGATGGTGTGTTATAATAATTAATTTTGTAAAGATGGCGCTGCTAGTAAGTAAAAGTAGGCGGGAAATTTAGCATAGATTCAATTTTCTATTATTTCTTATCAGATTTCAATATTTTTAATTCATTATCTGAATCAAGCAGAATAATCTTCCTGGTTTAATTTTAACCGATAATCCCATCAGATTTTTAATATTTGTTTATGAACGTGATATTTACCCATTAGTGTCCCTTAATGTAGACACAAATAAATGATGAATTGTGATTTAATCAGTGATAAATTGCGATAAAAATTATCATTAAATTATTGGATTATTCTTAAGTTATTTTTCGACCTTACAGATAACACGTCTTGAGTACAAGAGAACAGAAGACATACAAAAATGGTAAGGTTCAAGAGAAAATACATATGTGTATCTATAAACTATATGTATGTAAATTACCTTCTCGTTATATTTTTTTCGTAGGATAACAACAAAGCACCGACAGAATTAGACACCTTCTTGCCTCAAGATGGATCTAACGCGAAAGATGGTGTACTGTCTAAGTAAGATAATAAACATATCTGTTCTTAACATTTGATCCGTGAGAATTACATTGTAACCAAGCTCTCGTGTATTGCTTCTGTAAATAATGTCCCTGATAATCACGTCAATGGCAGTAGTTCTAACTGGTAGCAACATGGTAACGTTTATGTTCATTACAGATACAAAGTACAAGTTGCTCCACGAGATGTGGAAGCACCACAAGGAGAGGGCAAGAAGTTCGATCCTTTTAGTGAACGAAGAATTGAAAATCCCACGACGTAAGTCTAGCTATGATAAATATTCAATATATAAGCATTTTTGTTCTTGTCTGAAGAAATTAGGAAACAGATTATTAATTACATCTCTTTATTTCATTTAGGGATTGTGACACATTAACGCATTTACTGAAAGCCTCGCTCGGGACGGGTATATTATCCATGCCAATTGCTTTCAAGAATGCTGGTCTTCTTCTTGGTGTATTTGCCACGGTTCTCGTAGCCTTTGTTTGCACACATTGTGCATATATCTTAGTAAGTAACTGTCATGGTATAAACTATGACAATTAAGTGAAGGATAAATAATGAGTTCGTGATTTTATAGATAAAATGTTCGCACGTTCTTTACCATAAAACGCAGCGTACGGAAATGAGTTTCGCAGACGTAGCCGAAGTAGCGTTTTCCACGGGACCAGAGTGGGGAAGAAGGTTTTCAAAGCCAGTTAGGTAAGGCTTCTCTATCTTTTGTAATTACCATAGTACTATTTTTTAACTGTCATAGTTAATTGTTATTGTCTCGTTATAGGTATCTCATACAAATTAGTTTATTCGCGACATACTTTGGCACCTGCAGTGTGTACACAGTTATCGTCGCCGCAAACTTTAACCAAATCATTCACCATTACAAAGATCCAGGATCCGCTGAATTTAGCATCAGATTAATGACAGCGTGTCTGCTAATCCCAATGATACTCCTAAGCTGGATACCAAATTTGAAATACCTCGCGCCTGTTTCTATGGTGGCTAATATATTCATGGGAACAGGATTAGGAATAACTCTTTATTATTTAGTTTGGGATATTCCTCCTATTACAAACGTACCTTTATTTGGATCTATTGAAGACTTCCCCCAATTCTTCAGCATTACTATTTTTGCCATGGAGGCAATAGGTACTGTTTGTTGCATTATTTTTGAACCCTTATAAATAAAGAATGCTTGAAGGAATATCCTTTTTTTTTTTTAGGTGTTATTATGCCTCTGGAGAATAATATGAAAACGCCGCAACATCTTGTTGGAATCTGTGGCGTTCTCAACAGGGGAATGTCTGGGGTTACCCTTATATATATTTTACTTGGCTTTCTGGGTTACTTGAAATATCAGGATGCGACTTCAGAAAGTATCACGTTGAATTTACCAACTGAGGAAATGTAAGGATCGCAACAATTTGAACAAATGTAAGTCTTAAGGAGTAAAAAATAAAATTTATATCAATTATGTCGTTATAGACCGGCCCAAGTTGTGAAAATTCTAATAGCCCTGGCGGTTTATTGTACGTTTGGTCTGCAATTCTATGTGTGCCTTGATATTGCGTGGAACGGTATAAAAGATCGATTCCAAAAGAAACCAATGTTAGCTAATTACATTTTGAGGACAGTCATGGTTACAGGAGCAGGTATGTCTTTTTTCATTTGTATTGTATGAAATGAAATAGTAATTTTGTTCATGGTAACAAAGTTAACCAAATTATTTATTCTTGCAGTTCTATTGGCTGTGATTGTACCGACTATTGCTCCTTTCATTGGACTGATCGGTGCATTTTGCTTCTCCATACTAGGACTCTTGATTCCTGTATTCATTGAAACTGTAACGTATTGGGACGTTGGATTCGGCCGAGGAAATTGGGTGGCATTAAAGAACATTGTCATATGCGTGATCGGTTTACTAGCTCTAGTCTTCGGATCGCGTGGTGCTTTGTTACAAATCGCGCAATTATACGGTTAAAATGCAGTTGTCCTCATAGTATACATAGATTTGTACATATTCCACTGCTCCAAACAGAAGGTGTTTGGACACCTTTTGATGGATTTTAACGCAATAAGTTTCTGATATTTTTGGTACTTTACTGAGACAATACTTAGGATGAAGAAAGAGAATCAAAAATATCAGTTACCATAATTTATATTTTACAAGATTTGTACGGTGAAACGAAGTTTTTGTATTAAAACTTTAGATAATTTTTGTGCGACCACAACAAATGCTCTAGTAAGATAAACATCACAGGCATGAACATCGAAAAACATGGATTTTAGGCAAAAACAATGCAAAATGGGAAAACATTCGGAATAGTGTAGTTCAAATTAAATTGACGCACAAAAGGTTTATAATAAGTAATAGCAAAATCAACGAAGGTTATATGAAAAGATTTATTCGTTTTTAAGATGCTAAATAGTTAAGTCTTGAAAGTTAAATAATGTCTTGCTTTGTTCCTAAACCTAAATTTGTAGGAAAATTTATTTAACTTCAGACAATCCTTAGCTTAAGATATACGGACAGTATTTAAATTATGAAAACGAATATTCTACATTGAAATGGTAACTTATAAATTTTTAATCGACAAAAAACTACAAAAATAATTTTTTTATTATTTAAAATGGTTAATTTTATTTAATAAAATAATTTTATAATTCATGTACGTTTTTATAGTTACGTCATTTCTCAAATTACTATGACAAATATTGAATCCGAGAAATTCCAGAATACACGCTCATTTTTAAACGTTCAGCTTCGATAATCGATAGAAATTAACATATCTCAAAATGCAGTTATTATATTTATGTTGTGTTTTTGTTATCTTAATGTATTTACTGTATAAATTACCAGTCAAATCTCAAAGTATAACCTTCTACCTTCTACAAATCCAAATACAAGTTAACGTTGAATGCAATAAAATATCATTGCAATATTCACAAGTTTTGTAAGAAAAACAGTTTAGGTATATGAATTTCATTTATACATTAAGTTCCTGTTACATGTCTTATACATGTAATAGATTATAAAATGCATAAAATATTTCACTTTTCTATGTTGCATTTAAGATAAATACATACTTTAAAAAAAGGAAAACATACAGATTGTTAAAGCAATTTCTACTAACAAACTTTTTTGTAAACTCTTCAGTTTTTATACATTTGCTAAAACATTCACATATCCGTGACAAAATATGATGACAAAATGCAACAAAGGTAATTCTAAAATATAGTTACTTTTACATTATACTTTGTGTCTTTTATTTTATCCTGACTTATCTACAAGGAATATAACATTAGTAGTAATATAACAGTAGCATTATGTATATTACAATATTAAAATACATACAAATATACAAAAATAATGAAATATAGAATTTTAACATACTATTTATTTTTCTAGTGGTGCATAGTTGAGAAGCTTTTCAATTAAATCCACATGTCCAAGCAGCATTCTGCGGCAACAGTATCGCTTTAGTCCTAATGCATCTAGAGCATCTCTGTAATATACATTAGAATTCGTTAATTAAGTAACACACATCATGTCTCAATATCAGTAGAACAAGTAAAAAATAATGTATAAAATAACATTTTTTATTTCGCACTTCATTCTCGAGAAGATTAACTGAATTTTAGAATTCAAAAGATTGAGGTTATGTTCATTTTAAACTAAAATAATACTCGAATAACGATCTACGCAATTTACAGAATGGTATTGCATTTGTTTTCACATTTTTATGCAATTATACAGAGTAATATAAATAATTACCCTTCTGTATATTCCGCTTGGAGCAAGCCGAGGTAAGCTTCCCATTTATTACCGATCACTTTTCCACAAGTAAAACACCGTACAGGAATAATCATTGTTACAAATTTTGGTCAGTTACGCAGTCCCTTAAATTTGCAATGAAACTTTGTCACTGTACGTTTTAATTTCCGTAATCAGGAATAAATAAACGGAGCCGCTCGATTTCATCAGTTCTCGAAAGCTCAATCTATTCAAATTTGTCACATGCGAACTAAACTTGTCTGAAAATCACAATAGTCTGAAGTAGTCTGACATTGCCACTGCTACTGCTACCAACATACAAACACAGGAAACGAACGCAGTCACGAGTGATCAACCAAAAAATTGCGTTGCATAGGAAAAGCTCCGGAATTTTGCCGTAAATATTATATTCAGATTCATTGTCAATTAAATATATCTAAACTTATTTAATAAAAAAGTCGCACGCATGCTATAAACGCCTAATCTTAAAATAATCAAAACTAGTCAAAATCTAATCCAACTTATGCGCATCACGCGCACTTGTGAATATATCTTAACAAGGTAGTATTTTCAAAAAATAATCAAATTAATTTCCAACGAACGAATAGAGGCTGTTCCTAAAGAATTACCATCCCCCAAATCTATTTTCTAAACAATCATATCTACCACGTTATTGCGTAAATATATTCGAAATATTCGAGTACGATGAACCGACTTTGAGCACGAGGAACAGTTCTAAACGCGACGCAATAGCGACCCATACACTTGGTGCGCCAAACCCGCGTATTTTCTCAGCCAACTATCGATCGTCGATAATGTATTGCACGGGCTCGAAATCATCAAGGTGAGCGTTCGCGATCCTCTGGTCATTCGGCGATCCTTCGTCCCGCAAGAAGTACGGTCAGCGAATGTTTGAAAGGCGGCTGCTCTCAGCGCGTCGCGTAAGGTAAATATACGAGTTCGCGTCTCGCGCGGCTGACGACAAGCCGTGGCGGCGGGACAGCTGCTCCGATCGAAGGACATGAATAGAAGGGTGGAAGGGAGAGAGGGAGAAAGAGAAAAATACGAGGCCGAGGCAAAGGGAGAGCACCATAAACACACAGGATCGCGAAACGGTTTCTGCTTTCTCCTTTGTCCGTTCCCATTGGGAGCATGTTGTAACACGGTCGGGCTAATATCGAGTCGTCACCTCTAATCACGTATCTCAGCTGCGCGCGTCACGCCGTGCTTATAATCGGAAACACGTATCGGTGGGATCGGAATTTTGGCGCCGTACCACCGACGCGCGGCACCATCAGTGACAGCGTAAATGGTTATGTTGCCGCGGCGTACATCTCGTACGCGTTTCATCGAGCACGTTCGCGTATTTTGATCGATTCGGTGCTCCCTCGTCCTTTATCTCTGCTTGTTGCTGGGTCGTTTGGATCTCACGGGAATCCGTGGTCACAGTGGACGCAACGCATCTTCGTCCCCAGTAACGTGGAGCCAAGGTTATATCCTGTGCGTCTTTCGCTACGTCTTGTCAAAATCAGCTGCCATTGCTATAGCGTGCGTTTCTACTTGTTCCTTCGCTTCTCCTTTCTTTTTTCTTTGCTTTCTTTCGTCATTTTTTTTGGAAGTGGAGCTACGCTCGTCGGCTTCGAAAATTCATTGAAAGTAGACGATTCTTGGTATATTCGGTGCTCGTAGAGCCTGTACGCGGCAAGCAATTTCGTGTTGGGTTCGAAGCGGTACATTTTGTTGCAATTTTGTGGAGCTCAATGGACGCTAGATATAATTGAAAGTAGATTTTATGGAATGAATAAATAAATTGTGGACTTTGACTTTTGTAGAGTGATTGTTATTGTGTGATTTTTGTAAGGTAATAATTAATGATGATCATTTTTTGTTCTACTATGCAGTGCAAAAAATGAAAGAAAAAACTATCTTGCATAATATATACAGATATCTTTTAAAACTATATGCATTATTTAATTATTTTAAATACATATCTTCAAGATATCTAATTTTATAGTATTAAAATTAATTTTTTCTTCAATTTTCATCACACAATCTAACTTTGTTAATACTATATTTTTTAAATGTGTGGTTTTTATGTTTCAATGTAAAAATATGTACTTTAATACACTCTTATAATTATTTTTACTGATATAAGATACATAATTTAGTGAATAATTTTATAAAACATAATATATTTAATAATTTTCAAAGTAACTAATAATTTAGTCTAAATGGTTGATTCTTCATTTTTACTCATGTATGCATAAGATATGTTGCAGGATTTGGAGTCACGTATCTATATAAGGATAAAGGCGAACAATTGTAGCGAAACAGATTTGTTAATTACAATTGAGAGAATCAGGTGCCAAGAGATTCACAGCAGGAGAGGAAACTAGAGAGAGTAGAAGTGTGGGTTAAGTGTGAGAGCAGTAAATGCAGTGGTTGAAGGAGAGATGGACCCATCGATGTTTGTTACATACACCCCTCAAACAAACGGCGTTCCATTGGAGTCCAAGCTTGCTACCTACATGGTAGTGTACTAGTCATCTGCAATTTATTTGAGGAGAGTCAAATCTTAGTAAAAGTTTCCGTTTCATGTTATATAATAATTAGATGTATTATATAAATGAAATGAGATGGTAATTGAGAGCAAATACATGCGTAGATATAATTTTTTTATCATGTATTTTTTAATAGAATCGTCAAAGCCCAGGGGTAACTTTAAGTACCACAGCCGTCACAAAACATTTGTCAAACCTATCTCTGGATTCACAGAAAAAAGTAACTGCCAGTCCAGAATTCGTACCTGGAAGGGGTCTTAGTAGCAATAGCAGTTCCCCGAATCTTTTTAATAATTCTTACCATTCACAAGAGAATGTGGGTGGTACTACTTATTTTTACCTTGGAAATGCTGCAAATGATTCTGTTGGCTCTGAAGAAGGGACTGAAACCGTAAGTAAATTTAAATCCAAACAAAACTTTTTTATAAGTCTTGGATTAATCAATCAAGTATATTTGTTGCATAGATTGGAAATGTGGGGGCAGGTCAGGTGGGCTACATCTATCCAGGCACACCAGCGCATCTTCAACCAGTAAAACCAGTAAAACCTCCAACATCTAATAATTCTTCTGCTCCTTCAACTCCACCACCTCAAGCAACACCCAGCTTCTTTGTCAGTGAAAGTTTGAGAATGGACATTCTTCAAAAAAATGCTCTAACACTAGCACAACCCGATGTTGTACAATTTCCGGATTTACCGAATGAGGTAGATAATTATCATGAGCTGTGTCCATTAGAACCAATCCATAAACCTGCTTCAACGATGCTTGGATATCAAACTTCTACGTACAAAGCTACTAGCATTAAAAGCGGTACACGTTACTGCCTGCGTCGTATTCACGGTGATTTTCTCTACATTATTATAAAAGGGATTACACGTGAAATATTTAATACTGATATCGAAGTGAAGATTTCATATGTTCTTAGATTTCAGACTTGCTAATACGAAATGCATGGTGCTGGTGGATATGTGGAAGCGATTATCACATACCAATTTGGTGCAGCTAAGAGAAGTGTTTACCACCAAGGCTTTTGGTGATCATTGTCTGTATTAATGTACTAAAAACATAGAAAAGATGTATTTTTATAAAACAATTTAACTATTTCAGCCATGGTATTTGTTTACGACTACCATCCTGGATCAGAAACGTTATTGAACAAGCATTTTTCAGCAACTGAATTGAATGGTTATTCAGATCCGTTTTCATCGGATCCTAATGCTCCTCGACCATACAGTCATACTAAAAATACTATCCTGAGACAGCAACATAGTAGTATGTTGCCGGAAAGTGTCATATGGAGCTACATAATTCAACTCACTGCCGCACTTCGTGTTATACATGCTGCTGGTACGTATAGTGTAATAATACAATCGTTAGAATATTTGATATTGGTGAAAACTTATAGAAAGATAATAATGCCTCATGTGTTTCATAGGTTTGGCATACAGGTGTTTGGATCCCACGAAAGTGCTACTCATGTCGCGAACAAGACTTCGTCTAAGCTGTGCTGCAATACCAGACGTTGTTACTTTCGATGGGAACGCGGCCAATCCACTCTCGCTTATACCGCATTATCAGCAAGAAGATTTAATTGCTCTTGGAAAGTTGGTATTAGCTCTGGCGTGTCGCAGTCTCCTTGCCGTCCATCGCGACAACATGCAAGCATCCCTTGAGCTCGTCGCACGTTCCTATTCCACGGATCTTCGAAATTTGATTCTGTTCGTATTTCATCTTTGCGATTTAATCATACCCATTCGTTTGACTTTAAAAAAGACGATTTTCACGACGAAAGCAAAACGATATTAGTAAAAAGAAGTAGAGTACAGTTTAATACTTTCTTGTTCATAATAATGCACATCGCACATGTATTTCAATAGTGACAACTCAAATGCTATTTTTAAGTTATAACTATAAATTAATTTGGTAAATATACGTCTATTCATTGTACAAGTTTTACTAATTAAACTTTAACATTGTAGTGTTTATTCAAAAAACTCTTCAAGAAAATCATTTATGACAAATAACACATAACTATTTTTCAGACGAATTATTCAAGTAAGTTCATTTTCAGCAGATAAAGTTACATTTTTGTTAATATTATTTAGTTAGTAAATCATTTTCTTCTAGACTCATAAATATATAATAGGTTTTCGCTTTCCCTGAAAAACATCTTTTTTGAGTTGTGTCATCTTTGAAATATATGTGCGATGTCTTCATTTATAAATCTAATTTTATAGGTATTTACTTTCTAATCAAACGCGAAGGAGCGTAACAGATCTCATGCCAATGATTGGAGCACGATTTTATACACAATTAGATGCAGCCCTACTTCGATCAGATGTATTGGAGAACGAACTTGCCAAGGAGTTGGAAAATGGAAGATTATTTAAGTTACTCGTAAAGTTGGCCACTATTAATGAAAGACCTGAGCTTAACATGGAACCCACGTGGGCAGAAACGGGTGACCGATACATGCTCAAATTATTTAGAGATTACGTTTTCCATCAAGTAGCGGCTGATGGAAGACCATGGTTGGATATGGCACATGTTGTATCTTGTTTAAATAAGTTGGATTCAGGTTCTCAGGATAAGGTATACCTATTTATATTCATATTTTTTTTTACCTGCTTATGTCTTTATCGAATACATATTACATTGCTCAATAATCTTCAATCATTATAACTAATCGTTTAAGCTTGTTTTTTATGATATATATTTTTGAAAAATTTCTTTATAATCTTATAGATATGTTTGATGTCACGAGATGAACAAAGTGTGTTAGTAGTAAGTTATGCAGAATTGCGACAATGTTTGGAAACCTCGTTTGGAGAATTGGTACAATCTGCAAAAGACGCTGTTTAGTTATGTGTGATGTCCTTTTTTTTTCGTCGACTGACCAAACAGTACATACTCCGAACCATAAATGTGATACCACCACTTAGCGGTACTATCATTTTAATCTTTATCGAGAAATAGGAGAGTGAGATATTCAGGTCGAAGAGAGTTAAGTTCGTTAATAAAGAATAGTACGTGATCCAATTTTTAAGCATGATTGTCAAAAAGTATCGAATCATTAGATACGTGCAAAGATGCATTGTGGTACTGCCATTTGAATGTAATATATGTGTGTGTGCAAGGAGATCTTGTGATGATATAAAATCAGAAAAGCGTTCAAGCTCGCCACGGAAGCTATTACATGGTACTATTACAGGAAACAAAACAAACAAAAAAACTGTACACAACTTAATGATGCAATGAAACCTTAAGAAACAAAAATACCTAAACACAATCGGTGGATAGGATAGATCTTAGTTTTTAGGAGATACAGCTGGTAAGCATTAATTTTGAAATAAATGTTTATTTTTGAAAGCAATCTTAATTAACGTTGTAATCATTTCAAGCATTGCCAACAATTTTCTATACATAAGATGAAACATTTGAAATTTATTATAGAACACTTAGGTTTAAATAAATTCCTTTGGCTCCAATTTATGTGGTAATTTCAAGTGTCTCCTCTTATGTATACACAATAATTAATTTTTGTGTAAATTTCCTTATGTTCCATATTTTAAAAAAACGGAAGAGAATAAGTTCTCCTAAAAAAACTGATGCACTTATTGTTAGTAAAAAGTCGGTGGATGTTACTTGAAAATGTTCGACGCGTTTAGTGTTTATTGAAATACGGTGCTTCGTCCGTTCCAGTTTATCCCGCTACCGATCTGTAGATTCGGTTCTTGAACTGTCCTATCTCCATTCTCTGCCTCTCTTCTCCTCTCCTCGACTACTGTCCGCAATCACTCAAACTTGATCTCATTTCCTTCGCGCAATTGCACGACCACAAAGTACAGGCAGACTTTTGCACGCTCGTACACACGTACACGTTCTCGATCGTGTCGTGTGCATGACCGCCGCTAGCATTTTCTACGCCAATGCGATTACAAAACTATATTACATACTTTCAACGCATCGTATATATTGCAACAATATTTAAATAACAATTTTCTCGTGAACGATTTTTTGACATAGAAATATTACGGTATCTGTCACGTTATTTCTCATTTTTAAGACTCCCTGCAGCTTCCGATTTGACGCCCATGCATTTATCCTACGTACGTCCTGTAGTTCGAATAAATGTTTAAGTTATATGTGATAAGTGCCACTTCAAATACTACAGTTCGTTACTGGAAATGGTTTTCATTAATTTAGAGCTGAAGCTAATTTGAGAAGCAATTTTGCAACCTATTTCCATTTTCTATTAATAAAGAGAAATTGTTCAATTTGGTAGGAAAATGAATAATTAGTGATATGGAGAAAATGAATCTCTCAATTTGCGGGATTATTCGTTTGTTTTCAAGTTCGCCTCAAATCATCAAATATATTTCTGTACCTCAGAGCCAGATTAACCTAAGTCCTTTTTTGTTATTTTTCAGGAGAGCCGAAAAACAAATGCGAATTACCCACTGCTTAACATAGTATTTGAAGTAGTTTATAATATTAAATTTCCTTCACTTATAACGTAACTTAACTAAGTTCTCATTATTTTAATAAAACGAAGAGAAAGCAATAAGATCCTGTAAGAAACTTCATTTTGAAAAAAGTGAACTTGGATTAGTCTGGCTTTGAAGTACAGGTTTAATTTTGTGAGAATTGCACTGTGCAATTACAAATAATAATTATACAGTTGACTGTGTCGAAATAAAAATGCATATCAGGCATTGTTTCTGTCCAAGACATGTCCGACGCGACTCGACCCGTCGTTCTCCACCTAATTGTCTTAATGCCGACGTGATTTACTCCCCCGCACCGTGTCACTTCTGACAATCACTCGCCGTGTACTCGAATCAAACGGTACACGTACCACAATCGCGTGTAAGTCTTCATTTTATTCGATGTCAACCCGCTAACCCAGAGACGTCACGTGACCAATGATATTTTTATCGTTTTTGAAGGTGATTAATTGCGGCGTAGATTTCTAAATATATGTCTAGTATCACAGTTGGTTAATTTTTATTAAGCTGAACAATAATTAACTGAATTTAAATATTCTTTAATCTTATGGACGTGACTTATCCGCGATGAGTAATTTCTGATTCTGATACTGAAAGAATAATTATCATGAATGATTCTAACTTTTTTAATTTTACAGAATTACACAATTGTAGATTCCCTTAATCTTTTACTAAAGTCATTAACCTATTCAGTGAACCAGTTCTTGATCAGACATGCCTGCTATGCATTCAGAACTATATACGTAATAATTTTGCGACGAACTAGTTTCTTTTATCTTCTATATTCTTTTTATATTTTTCAATTTACTGACTACAAGCAACAAGTAAAGAATTATTATCTAAATACAGGTGCGCCTTCTTCATATTTTCTCAGTTACCAGACATACGCAATTCTTACATTCGTTCTTAGAACGATAATTTAAATATTATTTTAAAGTATCTCCCTCAAACCTAACATCTAAACCTCACTTGTCAATTCCTGGATTTCTATCTCTCTCAATAGCGATTACGATAAGGTCCTCAGCCTATCACTAAGAGGGCATCACTGTGTTACCTGAAACTCAAAATTATCTCAATTTTTTTCCAACGCAACGATTTGATCCTGAAGAACGCCTAAAAACTACCATTACTATTCACATTACAAACAGCTTATTCTTAAAAATTTTTCTTCGTAGTTCTACAGAGTATATCTCGTAGACGCGATTGATATACGGCTGCTGCAGAATCGTAAGAACCGAATAACAGGATCGTGGGATCCTGTTTGCTTTAAATCCAGTTCAGCCGGTCGTTAAGAAACTTCGAACGCGGCAGGGCTCTTGCGCAAGCGATTTTTCTTCTGTGATCGTCCCACGATCGTGAAACAGGATCGCACGGAAGGTCGCAAGCGCGAAAGCATCGTCGGCGTGTGGCGTCGAAAAAGGAACTGGTTGGTATGCCCCCTGAGCGAGAAACCACTTCTGGCTGGCGATTAAGGTACCAACGAATGGTGCGCAAGCTGAGTTAGCTGAGTTACCGCGAAGGAAGACAGTCTAGCCTTCGTGAATTCCAAGAAAAACCGGGGGCACCAGCGCTCGAGTAATATATGGCATACGAGTATGTCCATCTCGTTAATCTAGTTTACTTCTCCCCCACCACGCCACTTTCGGGAAGTTGCGCGCTCCTCGCGATAAAAAATATCACCAGAATTCGCTCGTCTCGCGAGCATGGTCACGAAGGAAAAAAGCCACGGATCGGTCGTTAATGTGGAAGTTTGTTAGCGCACTTTTTCCCCCTGTCGTAACGGTCACTCGGTTCTGAGTACGAGCGTACGCACGCTCTGGACATCGTTCACCGTGTTTTGTGTCCGATTCGTTCGAATCGATATTCTTGCATACTGGCAATCGCTTGTTTAATCGCTGCGTTACGGAGATTAATCGTTCGGTAGATAGGAGGAAGACAAGTTGTCGGTTTGTATACGCGGTGCTCCATCAAAAACTTAGGAGAATGAATACGAAGCGAGGAAAATTGCAACGATTCTTTTGCTTAGCTTAGTTTCTATAATTCTAAGTTAATACATTAAAATCTTTTTTAACAAAATATTCATCATATTACATATATTGTCTTTAAAGGTTCTGTACACTATATGTAAGTCTTGTTTCTAATCGCTAGAATGGGTTCTTATGAAAGAAATCGTAAATTGTAAAGTAAAACTAAAAGAGACTGTTAGCTGCTGGACAATTGGGTATTTGTAGGACGCCTTGTATATAGGAATCGTGGCGAATTTATGTAGCTATGATAGTGTAGTGTAGTCTACGTAGGAGGTGTTAGATTTATCAAACGGTATTGACGCGTTTGCACCAATACACGCGCTTAAAAATCTTCCATTTTTATCAGAAAATCTGACATCTAAAAAAATGTAACTAATGTGAATGTAAGTCCCAGCTTGATATCCTTTAAACTTTAGTTGCGAGTAATATCTTGAAGTTGAAGTTGCTCGTAATCGTACAAGTCTTAGCGGCAAAAAGCAGCGGATAATGTGGAACGCGTCGGTAAAAAGGGAGCCATGGAACAGCAGCATAATTTATGTTCCTTGATCTAAATCCCCTTTTGTTTCCTACTCAACTTTCCTACGATGTTACCTACCAACTAAATTCTAAATCATTCACAATTCGAATCAATTCCCCATTAAATATTCCTCAACTATCGATCTTCATGTAAGATTCTAGTAACATAACAATTACTTAAATGTCTTGGATCTTCTCCGAGTTTCCATATTTTCTAATCCCTCCTTAAAACTTCGCCAAACGAGACAACCCACATTTCACCCGTACATTCACATAGCTCCTATTATACCCAGCATCAATCTTAAAACATCTACACTCACCTCAGAAGATTCCTACTACCCTTAATCCCCAAAACGATCATTAAAATAACGTCCCAACCCCGCAATTTCGTATGTCTCACCGAGAGACATTGATCCATATTTACTCTGAGGATTACTCTTATTTAATCCTTCCCATTCCTCTCCCACCCAACCGTCCCTTTCCGTTTAATCCCGCCGGTTACAAACGATTAGCAACATTATCTCTCCGCGAGATAATATTCATCGCGCTGAGAGGCCGTAGAGCGCGCGAGCGAGCGATGCAAAATAGCGGCTGTAACGTGTATATACGCGTTTGAAAATATCCTTGGGCGCAGAGCGGAGAGAGCGATGGGGCGACGCTGGTAGCAGCGGCAACCCCGCGCGAGGCTGCGTGGACTCTCTGAGGGATGGTAGAGAGTGGCACCACACGCAGAGCACCGGAGAAAGAGGGAAAGAGACGAAAACCGTGAGGGGGAGTTAGAGGGAGCACGAGGGGAAAGAGGTTGGCGGGGAGCGGGTAGAAGAGTAGAAGCGGCGGTGGCTCCGACAGCAGCAACACGTAGTACACGGTAGCACCGCGGCGAGGACGCACACGGGTTCTGTGATACGTCGTTGTTGGGTAGTCGGCAGACTCGCTCGAGCCAGTCACTCGGTCCAGTGGCGCAGTCGCGTTACGCGGAACACATTTTTCGTATCTCCGACCACCGCTACCAGCGAGAGCGTACTCACCACTGTACCCACCACCACTAAACCGACGTCGCCGCTACCACCACCTGCGCCCGTCGACCGTGTGTCAACACACACACACACACACACACGAGGCACGGCGAACACAACGTCAGCAGGACCGCTGAAAGCGCATCGTAGTCGCCCCTGGAAGATAAAGTCACGGAGGCTTGCATCCTCAACACGGCGCTAGGTACGTCACGCTACTTCTCTACGATTTTTTTTCTCTTTCCTCTACGCGATCCTAGATCCACGCCGTGAAAATGGTGGACGCGCGCGTGTACCGTGCGGAGGACGTCGCGAGTCAACGACGAAGACGCGACGAACGCTCCTGGAGCACCGTTGAGCCTTGTTCAGCCTCGTTCTACGCGCTCTCCGTGTATTCCCATTGATTTTCCACGGCCAAGTCCCGCCCCGTAATTCACTGGCTCCCGTTTGCTCTTTCTCGACGATTCACTCGTTTGCCTCCTTTTCGCAGCTCGAAACTCGAGATCGTGTCTCGCTCGGGCACGGGATTAAGGGGAAGTATTCGAAGTTCCGTGGATCTTGAGACGCGATCGTGTTTCGCCTCGACGAGCGAGGGCAGTCTATGGGATCCTTTTTTGAGCGCGCGCGTGTTTTGCCGTGGACGATCGATGGACTCTATCGGTTTCTCTCTTTCACCTCCTATCGCCAAATAAGCTGACCGTTTGCCTCCGACTCGATAGACGCTTTCGATGGACCACGCGTCTTATGTGTATCGATTCTCGATGGTGCATGGGGATCGAAGCCTGGTCGCAGTTTTCAAGCGTACTGCGACTTCCTTCGTGTAACCGAAGCATCGAAAACCATTGAAAAATTTCGCGCAGTAATCAACCATTTTTTATCTTTTATCGAAATGTTTTTCGTTTTTTCTCCGACTTGTTATTTTCGCCATGAAAATAGTAATATCGGTTACCCGTGATTTTTTCTCGTAAATTCGATCTCTCCAATTTTTTTATATTGTTCGAAATGGAAAATTCTTCTGTTGTTTACCGAATCGTGAAAAATATTTGTATTGCAGCTAGGATGAACGTACTTCTCCAAAACCTTCGAAATGTTCGCAATTTATGTGTTCTGTAGTTCCTCTTTTTCTACGCGCAACATTATTTGCTCGCGAAGGATAAAGGGACATCCTGTTTCTCAAATTACAAACGGACTGCCGGAAGAAGACTTTGACCTGCGTGCATACGTATTTACCCGACGGTAGGAAGTAGCTTTTGTTTTCATGAGAGGGATCGAACCTATTCTCAGAATTGAAAGCAACCGTTGGCGCTGGTAAACAGAGGAAAGTCGTGATGTTTTTCTCGAGCATATTCGACTTCAGTTTTTTAATCTTTTTGACGCTAAGTGAATCGTTCTAATACAGTATTTCCTTGTTATAAACTCGTGGCTATTCTTCATTTTTTAAACTTAGTTTTCTACTTTTTATCAACCTTGTTGAGAAGAAGTAGTTACGAAATTATGAATACATAAATTGACTTACGAGAGAGATTTCCTCGTTACTTGCATCTAATTGCCAATCTATAACAAGTGAAAACTGTACTTTTACCTTCAATTTTCCTGCACGAAGACTTCATTAAATATTTAATACTAGAATACAAGAAAGCATTGAGAAGAAAGATCATCGTTTTTGCAAATAGGGCATTACGAACACTTCATTCTATGGTACGCGTTTCTTCTCTTGATGAATTTACTTCTTCAATGCCCCTTTGTATTCCAAGAGGCAAAACAATCTCCCTATTTTATTTACTCTATGATTAAAGTTCAGACGGGAATCACACTAATTTTCGCTAGATAGCTCGTCTCCAAAGTTTGTAAACGATTTATGTAATGCTAGATATTGTATTATGTTAGGTAAATTTAAACAAAATCAGTGAACAAATTTAAACACGGGTAGCCATAACCCCTTTCGCTTGTTTACGCAACGAGGTCTGCTTAGGCGCGAGAAGTGTTAATATACACATCTATCCCGAACAGTGTAGCTACTACGGTGGGAGCGATAGTTAACGATTTTTCATCCCCCCCTGGTCGTGTTAATTCATTAAAGGAGCGCGTAGGCGATCGTGATGTTGCAATAAACCCGAACGCACGACCAGTGAACGCGTCGATACGCTACTATCGATCATTTTCGTGTTCCCTTCGTGTCCCACGTCCCACAGTGAATTTGGTTTCTCGGTAACAGATAGAAACGAGAATAAAAGCGATTAGCGATTGTCGCGACACGCGAGGTTCGTTGTTAGAATTTTTGTTCGAGAGGAGGGAAGCACAAAATGCGACCCTCGTAGGATTTCGTTGCTCTGATGCAGAATATTGAGTCGAGAGGATAGAACTGGCACTAGGGAACTTTTTCTTCTGGATTTAGTGATATTTTTAACCGAATTCGGCACAGGGCACCAACAATGAATCCGTGTGACTGAATCGTATTCACGAACTAGTAATTCACCAACATAAACGCGTATTGTATTAGCACCGAACAATACTCGCGTTTGATGGAAGCTGCGTGGAATACAAAAGGATCCTTCGACGATTGCTTGATAGTTCAGTTTCATGGTTGTTTGGGCGATTTGTGAAAAGAGGATTATAACGTGGAAATACGTTGTTCGGGATACAGGAGAATTGTCTGTTTAAATGATTGTTGGTTAAGTACTTAATGTTATAAAATGAAGTTTCGCGTTGTGTTTAATTAACCAGCAAATACTGAATTAATTGAAATTAAAAAGGAAACCGTAGGTTTTGACAAGTTCCCATAGATCAACTAAAACATATACTACGCTATAATACATTTGTGACATAACCTATGATTTGTTCTACGTATTTTTTCTAGGTCAATAATTAATCATTTGTGATGCACTATGTATTTCTACTGGAAAGCAAAATATGAGTTATCTATTTGTTAAATCGATTATTCCCATAAAACAAAAATATTTATATTTATTTTAAATATAATACGTTAAACATAAAAATCAAGTCTTTTGGTACTCTTTTTAATCCATACTGATTTTAGCGAAATTTCGAGTTAGATTAATAAAATAAATCTCATTAATAAAATAAATCTGAAAAATAGGCGATCTAAAATATAGTTTCTTTGTAATAAATTAATGATACTAACTCAATTTCGGAAACAGTGGTTTAATCCTCTTTTGCACTCGATGCCTTATGTATTTTAGTACGCTTTTTTTTAGTAAATTAGTACGCTTAATGACTCTATCTCTCGGACATTTTCCTTTTTCACACAGATCAAAGAAAAGTACAAAAGCGTCACTTCTTGCATAAAATCACATCGCATTTACGAAACGCATTTTTCCTTATCTATGTTTATATTCGAATTATACGATTGTTACAAGTATCGTCCTTTTTCTTTCTCGCTTGGCGATAATCGCGTCAAGAGTATTTTTTCGGTGGCCAATGGCGTAACGCAAACGTGAAATACGGTCAACGGTTGCAAAAAGCGAAAAAAGGGGGATGTGTCCGTGCGACCGATACCGCGAGAAAAATTATCGTCGATGGAAAAAAGAGAGAGAACAGAGAGGGTCGTCGCGCTTCGACCATCGCGGGCGAATTAAGTTACGCGAGACCAATTTGAGGGGAAATTGCGTGCCATATTTGCCATTCCCATGGTGGAATCATGTTACTTGCTGGAGAGAAAAAAAGAGTGGGATGAGTAGGAGACGAGACGAGACCCTGGCGCATGCGAGCAATTGACTCACGTATCTTTCACGAGATCTTGAGAAAGAGAGAAATAGAGAGCGACTGGTGCGCATCGCCCACGAAACCCATCTCTCGAATTTCTTCCGCGGGCGTTCAACGAAGAATCGGATAACTGACGTATTATGAGCCTCGAGGCACGAGTGACACTTATTTCGTGATTTCCTGCTTATCGTAATGTCCCCCCGTTTATTCTTAGCTCTCTGCCAATCTTCAGGCTCATTTTGATAGGGACTACATTTCTGTAGATAGAATTACAGATATGTATACAAACTCTGTCAATACGAGGAAGTTATTCGGTCGAAAACTAAAATTGTATAAATAATCTGAATTGTGGATAGGAGGAGACAGACGTTTGTAAATAAATTTCTGATTAATGAGGTATTTTTAAATCTCGTGCGTAGGTCGCAGTACGAGACCCAGCACAGCGCTCAGGCAATGTATTAAAATGGCTGTTCGGGCGTGAAAAGCTATGTATATTTTAATTTGAAAATATACAAATCATTAAAAATAAGTAATATTGTTGACAGTTATGCCTTTTCAATATTATTTCGACTGCAAATTCGAAATTATTTAAAACAAAAACTGAATTATTTAAGTGAAAAACCAATGATTCAGAAATTTTATTATTTAATACAAATTTCATATTTTGATTTATTATTTAAGATAAAATCGATCCTACAGTTGTAAATAAAACACTCTGGAATTTTGGAGTTTTTAATATTTTAGATATTTAATTCAATTCTTATTATAAGGATTTCGAATTTCTAAAGAAACTAATGTTAAAAAGTCCTAAACATAAATACGATTACATATTTTCAATGATTGTTATATTTTCAAATTAAAATATACTTTCTCAGTTAGACAGTCTTCGAAATTGAAAATTTAGATGCAAAAAAATTGCAAAAAGTAGCTCTGAATTTTTATAAGAAATTAACTCAGAAAGTTGTATTTTAAAAATCACAATATATGCATTCAAAAAATTAGCGATTATGGAGTAGGTTTATTCGAATTTGTGGTCAAATATTTTAGTCTTTCTATTGCAAGACGTAAATATTAAATATGCATCTTCCTTTACAAAGTTCATGCCATGTAAAATAATTAATTAAAAATATCGTTCTTTACCAGTACAAAAAGCATTGACAGCTAGTGTAAAATAGTAGAAATTACTGACTTCTCTATCATATACCTTTAAATATTACATATTTAAATAATTTTCGTAGGTATATAGCATTCTAACTAAAAATAAAAAAATTATATAATAAAAAATCATAAAAATTATGACTTTTTCCCAGTCAGGCAGTCATACTCCTAAACTGCACAGGGCGTTCCAGAAGGAAAGCGACTAAGTTTACCAGTATCTTTGGCAGGTCACTCTGATTCAAACAGGTCATGTACACTGTAAGTCCTAGTTTTCATAACACAATTTCACGTGAACATTGTTATTGATCTATACTACTAACAGACGAACAATTAGGTCACTTTAGGACCCTCATTGCGAGTAATTTATAAGGTAATACAGCAGGGTTCGCCATTTTAATTTTAAGTGGCGCAGCGTGCACTTTATCGCGCCAAATGGCGTACAAGAGTTCACGCGAAGAGGGTAGTCTTAATGACAATTAAGAACGTAGACGAATACGAGCGTATCATCGTCCTGGCGTCGCGCAGCGTTTCCCTCTTTAATCAGCCCCAATTTACAGCGCATCTGGCGGACATAGTTGCCGCTAATTTGCCAGCGTCTCCCGCGTTCTGAGCAGTTTGCCGTATCGACGGGATCGACCGAGCTATAAATCTTCGACAAGACGTGTATCGGTCATGGGACCGCGATCGAACCCATTGTCCTCTCGTGTGTGACACGCGCTGCGATGAAACCCGCTTTCCATCAGGAAAAAACCCATCTCTATGATGCTTTCGTAATTCGAGCTGGTCCATTCGCCAGCGGGTAAAAGGAACAGAATGACGGGAAAAGCCCGATAACTGGGGGAGGGATAGATTGCTGACATAATGGCCGCGGAAAGTAGAAATATGTATTTGAAATTTGAAGCTTCGAGTTTGACCTCTTTCAGGGATGAAAAAGCAAGAACGATTCTCTGTTTGAAATCGGGTTGGAAAATGTGGATATTAAATTGTTCTGAAGTGAAATGTCATAAAAATGGACTTCTTAATTGGTAACACATCAGCGAACAATTTTTTGATATTGAATTTCAGTTCAAAAAAGTCTACATTCAATTTTTGATTCAACATTTCTTTCGACAATTTTTGTGATTGACGAAAATGGAATGTTTTCAAAGTTTAAAACATTCTATTTTCTATGATTCAATGGTTGTGTTCGTTACTTAAACTCTTGTTTATGCTATCGTTAGAAAGATTTAAACGCGTTCGCGTTTCATTACAGTAGAGAATATTTATAGCAAGGTCGATTTATACAAGACGGAAACGTAAATCGTGACCGATTTAGGTATTCGAAAAACCAACTACTTTTTATCCAATCGACGCCGGAAGTCCCGTACGAAGACGTCGTACGTAGCTAAACAGGAATTAACCTTTCGTTTCTGTATTATAAATTATGCATTAGCTTCTCTACCGCTTGGCGGGAAGTTTTGTTCGACAGATTTCTATCGATGGTCACTATTTTTGAATTTCAATATCGTATTTTCACAAACGTTTATACTGTTGACTTTTCCATCATTTAAAATACATTACATCTACTGGGTTAGGTGCTTCGTTCCACATTAATAATAATTTGAACAAGAATTCATATGTATCGATACTTATGAAACTGGTCTAAATAAAAGATTTCAAAATAGTGAATTTATCACTTAACATTGACGTTACATCGATTTATATTATAAATAAGTAATAAATTTGTCTTTCTTAAACTTTTTACTTAAACCACTTTCCTAATACTGGGACATATCGCACATGTATTACAAAAGTGACGCAACTCAAAAAAGTATGTTTTTGAGGGGAAACAAGAAACTGTTTGAGTTTAGGAGAAAATTATTAACATACAGAGTAGTTTTACTTAATGAAAGTTATCTAGTTATCTTACTTGAATAATTACTCTAAAAAATAGTTATATGTTACTTGCATTAAATAATTTTCTTGTTATTATTTAAATAATTTGTAATTTATATTTGAAGAGTTCTTAAAATAAACTATAATTTTGATGTTTAACTAGTCAATTTTTTTATAATAAAGAGAAGTGCATTTACCAGACTGATTTATAGTTTGGTAAAGTCACTTTTGAAGCGCATGTGTGATATGTTTCTTTCTTCCTTGAGAAAAAACATACATGCTTTACCGAAAGTTTACTAAATCCTCATAAGTCGAAGTCTTACAGTCCCTCGGATCACACGTTCCTTTAAGTAACAAGATCACCAAGTCCCTGCGCGAATCGAAGTTGCTGAAGTTTGAAAAGATGGTCGATCTTTAACTTCGATTATCTAACGGGGCATCTGAGCGCGGAGACTTGAAATTCAGATGCTGCGCCGATAAAGCCCCAAGCGTCGAGTAGCAACCGAGAGAGATAGAATCGACACGTGGATATATGCCAAAGGAGTACGTCTCCCAGCGGAAGTAGTTCCACGGATGGAAACAGAAAGGGGGAAGTCGCGTTAAGCCGCGATAAGAACCGCCTTACGGCTGGGATCGTTACGGGGACGATCCATTTTCCTTGCCACGAAAAGGAGACCGTGATGGAAGGGGAAGGGGTAAGGGCATCTCGAAAGAGGAGGCCGCTCGTTTACGAGTCTTCCAATGTCTTCCGGCGATCCCAGAACCTGGCCACTGGACCCTCTTTAAACCTCTTTCTGTCTTCATCACGCTTTACCACGATGCGCTCGTCAAA
This sequence comes from Calliopsis andreniformis, assembly GCF_051401765.1. Taxonomy (NCBI): domain Eukaryota; kingdom Metazoa; phylum Arthropoda; class Insecta; order Hymenoptera; family Andrenidae; genus Calliopsis; species Calliopsis andreniformis. Next base: position 4,781,417 of record NC_135063.1, read on the forward strand.
CGTTAACACTTTGAATCTGGTTGTTTGTGGTGTTCTACCAGAGAAGAGGTTGAAGCACGGAGGAATGCGGGTTCTTTTGGTCAGATCACCAGATAGGAGAAACAGGGTCATCTATTGGCGTTATCTGCTCTTATGCATACGAGAGAGAGAGAGACTGTACATGCATACATATACTTATAATAGTAGTGTGCACATTCACTGTGTTCGTACGCTTTGCTCAAAGACGTCGGTGCCCTTATTGCCGCGAATACATCAGTAATTTGGCTAATTTTGAGCATTAGGAAACTTGTATAGGCTATGTCCTAGGTTTAATCGATTGGCTGTTTGCATCAAAGGGCTTTCCTGATTGAACAAACGAAAAACATGATTGAGAGGATAGCATATGCCTAAGCGCACAGAACCGACAATTTTGTCGGGCTAATTAAAGATCCATGGCAGACTGAACAATTCTGTTTCTATCTGAATCTAATGGATAAGAAAACCATCGATATATAAAAGTCTTTTACGTCTATAATGGGCTTTTAAACTGACAAAATTGTTGGTCGTGTACGATTAGGCTGTCACTGAATGGGTAGTAGTATTAGCAACGTTTTTATCGCATACAAAGGAAGGTGTATAATGTTATTGCTTCAGTAGTCTATGCTTGTTCTTAAACAAAAGAATATTACACAATTAAAAACATAATCATTTTAAAACTGAAACATATTTCAGTATAAGTTCCAATAAATTGATTAACTATGGATTCTGCAGCTTTTAAGGACTCTGTCCCAGGTTCCAAAAAGGTTCTATTTAACAGAATTTTTGTAAATAATTTCTCAATAATTATAAAACACGTCAGAACCATTTTCTAAAAACACAGATTTTGAAATATTTTTTCAGTTAAAAATTCGCCATCATTTAAGGGTTGAACGAGTAGTATACAATAAAATTCTGAAATATTCTATTCTATGCATTTCAACATACAATTAGTTTCTCCATAGAAATCCATCTTAAAGCCCTTCTGCGAATCTTGGTACACCTTCTATATCGTTCCAAACGTAATGCCCGTTGAAAGGGTTAAAACCCCGAGACAGAACGAATACATTTCACCCCCGGTCTCGAGAATGGGACAGAAAGCTAAGGCGTCTATTATAAAGGAAAAGGGGCGGCGGTTGTGGGGTTACGGTGTAAACTGCACAGGGCTCCCCATTTGCATACGATATATCCGCAACTGGAACCGCATTTTCTGCTTTGCGCGACGTCTACGTCCGCGTGACGCCGCCGAGGAGAACGTTTCCGGCGACCGTTCAATGATTTACTCTTCGCAAACACTCGGCCGTCGACGCTGCGATGCGTTTCCGCCGACGCAAGTGAATTTGTGTTGTCGAACCGTGGCCTCCGTGTGGGCAGAGCTGGACCAACCTCTGGTCAGCTGGGCGAAGGTTTGCTGAAAAAATAGGACCACCAGATTTTTCGAGTAGGCTGGCCCTAGCGATCATCTAACGCTTACTGACGATAGAGCACGTTCGGTGCACGTCCAAGATTGAATTCATTAGCGTGCGCGCTGCCACTAAAACGAACCGTAATGTCACGGGTAACTGGGTACTTTCAATGAGCACGGCTAATGGGAAATGTCTTCCTGCAGATTTTTTCGCTACTTTTATGGTTTGTGCGTGAGTTAATTATTTCTATCGTTGCTAACAGGAGAAATCATCTTTATTGCTTTTGAATATACGGTAGTGCTATGTTTAATTGCATTCCTTGTATTCTATTGGCTGAAACAATGCCAGATGTATTACTAATGGTTCCTATTGCGTGATTCGAATGGTACGGTGCAGCAGGTTGTAACGTTAGGTATTAAAATATTCGAAAGTTAAACATGGCTGCATTTAAAGTATACAAATTCATAGCTAACAATGTTACCTTGGCTGCTAGTGTCTCTCAGTGCGTTTAATCCTCGTAGAAAGAACGTGGGTTACTCGAGACCCGAGTCAATAATGACCCGACTCGTCCTACGAGGAGTCAACCCTCTGAGGGTTAATCTTTGTTGTAAAACAATAAATTCTTGTCATCTTCATTTTAGGGGTTTTTCTATCCTTCCTCGAGCAGGTCAAGGGACTGCATACAAAATTAATGTCTATGTTCGCTTACGTGCTCCTGACAGGTCTTATACTATGTGCAATTAAGTGTAGCACTATTCTGCATGAGAAACGTCAAAGTAAATTATTGTAACACATGAGTCTAACTATAGTTTGCGGTCTTTTTCTCTGAAACGTTTAACAGGACTTTAGTTTCTGCATTAAATTATTAATTTCTACTCTTGCTATCAAATTTAGTATCCGTTCTGGAACTAGAAGGAACCGTGTACAGTAAGATCGTTAAGACGCTTTCCGTGCACTGCGGCATCCCAATTACCCGAAGATAATTAATTGGGATCTATTGCTCCAATTGCATATTAATGCCAATTTGCATAGACGAGCTGCTCGTCGTCCTTCTCCCGACTTAAGTGTTTCGTGGTCCACGAGAACTGTCATTGTCTTTACACATTGTGTAGCATATTGAAACAGCTGCACAGAGGAATATTTACCCGAACTTGTATAAATTATAACTAGATCGTGTGGTGAATCTTATGACAGTCTTAGGTGAAACTATGACCCGTGAAAATAGTTACTATAATCAAGAGAGGCGTCATAGTTACTCAGAAATTTGTATTATCAATGCTATATTATTAACATTATTTTTTCATGTTTTTAGAAACACTTTTCGGAAAAACTATTTAATATACAACAGTCAAAGAAAAACAGTTTTGTTATAAACTTTGACTTGTAAAAGTTTATTCCTTTTATTACGTTATTGTTTACAAGACAGCTGCTATCGTATCTATTGTTCCGAATTTACTTGTCATTTCTTGTTGGCAGCTTCTTTACCTAGGTATAAATTGTCCAAACTTCAAATTTTCAAGACTTTTTCTTTTAAAAAACAGTAGTTCCTGAAAGTAAAAAATTGTAGCTTAGAAAAAAGTCAATTTAGATTTCTGCTCACATAAGTACAGAAAAAAAATCATGGCACCTGAACTACTATCATAATCATATTTAGAATAATACCATATATTATATTACCATGTATTATTATTGCAAAATGGAAGCAGGTCAGACACTATATACTATCACAGGAAATTTTGTGTTCTATTTGAGCTCACCTACACAACTTTTAAAATATGTCAACGTATACTTATATTACAGTCTGTATAAATAATGTATCCTCGAACAGTAAAATTTACTTATAACTCTTATAAGTAATCGAACTATTTAATTACTTACATTGGTACGTTCAATTTTAATCGAAACCTACTCTATTCCCTAGTACCGTTGACTTCCTCTAACACGAGATGTTTCGATTCCTCAGTGGACTATACTCACAGTCGACCCTTAACACTACCCTTTAGAGGCCAAAGATTCGAGCACTCGTTGTCATCGCCCCCCGGACCATTTCCACCTCCATTGCACACGGTTCCATGGAAGCAAACACCGAAATTCGGGTCAGTGCACAGCATCACAAACGATTCGACGGCCGACATCGCGACGCAATATCACGACTCTCGCGTAATTACTACTGATGGCTTAATAATTCTTCCCCCTCTGGCCCTGGGAGCCTCTCACGCTGTCTTCTGATCTTCGCCAATCCTTTGACACGTGCGTCTTTAGCCAGCCTTCTCTTTTTCGCTGTCTCGTTTTCCTCCTGCTCCTTCCCGTGCCTTTTTTCTGTTTTCCCCGTTTCTCATCAGGGAGAGACAGATAGAGACACACAGGCTGGTTTTCTCAAGCGAAATACAAATTTGTCTGGACGCGTTTGAAAAAGTGCTCGAGGGACACAGGGGTGCGGAAACGGCGAATGCTTCCGGTGCCCGGTGAATCATTTATCCCTGTCCGTGCGTCTCGCGAGCCTTTCTTTCCTTTGGTCTCTTTGCTCTTCCTCTTTCGAATGTGTGTCCCGCGCACCGCGTATCCTTTGCGTCGTTCTCGTTCTCGTCCCTCTCTTCTTTCCTCGCTTTTGTTCGCCGCTGGAAAGGGCTTCTGTCACGACGTTCCGTGAATCATTTCTTTCGCCTGTCCTCGGTTATTACCAGACTGGACGGATTACAAATAGTTGGGAAATTCGTGGGATCGGATGGTTGCGGTGTCGTGCTCGGTGGAAAACTCTCTTTAGAGAATTCATTTCCTGTTTTTCGACTGAATCCTCGTAGACAGACGAGTGTTTGTAGTCGTCGAAGGTGTGCTGCACTGCCTCTGGTTGTTCTGTAGATACTGCAAGTCCGTATTCAAACATCGATAAAATCTGAGATAGCGCGAGTCGAGGATGACCCCAGGAGAGAAACTAGATAGGGATCCTAATAGGGTTGAATGTTCAACCAGATTCTTTCAGCTGGTCAACAAACTGGGTGTATAGTAATATCTGTCGCTAGGGTCGAAGTTCAATATGTACTCGTGGATGTCGATCAATTGGGTGTTTGAAGTTCATGAAACCAATTGTGTTAGTTCGTCCAGTCGCGAAGTCGGGTTCGAAGTTCATGTACGTAATGTTATTTTGGGTGAATAGGCGATGAACAAGCCATTTGGTCGTACGAAATCGTTTCAGTAAGTAGCTTTATATCTCCTTCCATGCTTTTTAAAAGACAGTAAAGTGGGGATAAAGTTCCGCCTTTGGAAAGGATTATTGAGTAGAGAGAAAAGAAACTTTCAATTACTGGATAACAGGTGCTCTGACCAACGCTTACTGTAGAAAAGAAGAATAAATCGTATTTAATTTATAATTTGTTTAATTTTCTATTAATTTGAATGGAGGTAAAAATAAGTTTCATTTTATAATTTAGTAAAAGAATGTAATCGTTACTTTTTTTTATATGTAGTATATTCGAATTTTGTTATACACATGTACTTATTCATAAATAATAAATTTTGAGTGATTAACGATTAACTTTGACATTCGTATATCGGTACGAAGACCAAACAAGAGAAGAACCGGACGCAAAAACGGTGTATCAGTGTCTCGAAGGAGAAAAGGGGGAGTGACGATAGTGTTCTCTGATACAATTTATCTTTAACCTCCGTCGAGCGACGTGATTTTTGTTTCCCCGTCTATCAGTGCAGAAAAACGGTCGGAAATGCGACTCTTGTTGATGCTTTCGGTTGAAAAACTGTGACGAATACATTTAAAATAATTGAAAGGAAACTTAAACTTCAACTTTATGGTGCTACAAAAATTCTAAATCGCCATGTATTCTTAAAATGACTGGAACAATTATTTATCATACATCTACTATTTACTTTCTAAGGATATTATAGTTTTTAATAAGAATATCTTCTCGAACTATGTGTTCATTTAGAGGCCACTGCTTGTGGTAGCTCCAATAAGGACAAGCATCATCAGTGGACAGTTCTAGCGCTGAGTTTCCCAATCTTCTCCTCCACATTTGCAAGAAAAGACAATCTCGAATAAGCATTTGACACTTTTTAAGTATTCAGTGCGGTAAAAATAAACTCATACCCTTTTCTTTATTAGAAATCAGTGTTAGAAACATTCATAAAATATTTGAATGTAATCAAATTGAAATTAAGTGTAGAAAATATTCGTAACGAAACTTCCTATAAAAATAATTCCAACTAAAATAACCGTGGGACTTCCAAGAAAACACTTTGCAATCCCCTTGGGGGTCGTGACCCACAGGTCGAGAACCCAGGATCTAGCGTTAATCGAGAGTATTATATACAGAGTGTCTAAAAGGTACAAAGTATCCTTCATTCTCTTTTTTTCACTCCATAGACGCATGGGTATTCTATCATAGCAACCTTCTATTGCAGTGTATCCTAGCACGTCCTGTCTCAGGTAATCGAGGTTGCAGGATGCGTAAAAACAGTAGACACGCGCACTTGAAAAGAGCATGGTAGGGCGATTCGTGGAGCTTTATTATTCATCCCCGGTTATGCATTATTCATAGAGGCCAAGAGCGGGGAAAAGATAAGGGTGGAAAACCCGTGGACGATGATATTCGAGCTCATTACTTTACAAACGTTAGACGTCGGTCACGGACAGATTCCAGTCGCGACGGTTGTCCTGTTGTCTCCTCCTACCCTCCCTCTACCCACCTGTCTCCTACGGTTCATTTGCATAGCCACGTAGACGATCGACAGGGGAAGCTTTAATTGGAGATAGGCCCGTCGATATTTTCCACTGGTTTTCCGCGTAACGATGCCCGATACCAACCCCTCCTCTCCCTGCCCCTCACTACCACGTGCCCCTTTTTATTTCTCGCGAATGCAACGGGATAAAGAGGGACAAAAAAAGGAAATAGAGACAGATAGCACGGGGAAAAATCGGATTTTACATATAATGGCGGCGGATGAGAGTGGTAGATTTAAAAGTACGGCTTTGAGTGGGTACGCATGGCCTCCACTTTGCCATTTATTCGGACCACGGGTGAAAAAGGCTGTTCGCAGACCCGCCGTGTACCATTCGGGTAATACACAAGAAACGAGTGAGAAGGGAGGGGGTGAGAGGTGGATAACTAAAAATATATATGGACGTGGCTCGAAACGAGCCGGTTCAAAGAAACACGGCCCTCGGGGTCTTCAAAGAGCACTCGTGGATGATTACATCCTAATAATTTTTGAAAATGAACGCACGAGCGACGCCCTCGCGCTGCAGGGGTGAAATGTTTAGCCGTGCGAACGGGGTGTGAGCCTGTAAAAATGGGGACACCTGCTTGAAAGTTCGAAGATCCGTTTCAAACGATAGACTCTGCATTAAGGAATTCGTCATTGAACGAACGATTGCATTCAGGAAACTATAACTCATGTAGCACAGAGACATCTTAAAAAACATTCGTAAGACATTTTAAAGACAACCAAATTGCGTCTATAAGACGTTCAGTCAGAGAACAGACGTCTTTAAGATTTCCATGTAGTGTGTCTTTAAGACGTTTTATGGTCGTGAATGTTAGGAGACCTTAAAACGTATACTGTCGGATGTTTTTAAGACGTTCAAATTATGTCGTAAGACGTTCATACATCAAATGGACATAAAATAGACGTCTTTAAGACATCGTGTGCTATCTGGGAACTCTAATTTTTAACGAAAAAAGGATTTATTTTACACAATAATATTAATAAACAGCCAGCTATTCGAAAATTGGAACTGGTACAGTATATTTCTTATGTAAGGTACTTTCTCGATTACCTTTCGGGACACCCAGTATATCTGACGACGCATTATCTGCCTTGCCGCCCGCAGCACTCTGTTGCATCCTGCTCGAGTTGTTCCCCACACTCTCCTCGATACGTCTCGTACCTCTTTCCCCAGAACCTTTATACCCCTTTCTTTTTTCTCGAGATACAACCCTTTTGTTCCTCGCTTTGTCGCGAGCATGTTCCTTTCTTCTGCAGTTTTTCGCTGGCCTTGGCTGCTTCGATTATCCCGGTTCATCGGGCGTTCCGATATTTTCGCCTGCATCGGACAGAATCTGCGCCCAGGATCCAATTTCTTTCGTCGCGACTCCTTTTAGCATTCTTCGCCTTCGCTCCGTTTTGTATCTCGCTACGTTATCCCGCCTGGTTGCACTGTTTCCTATCGAATCTGTACCGGTCGACTTCTGCCTTGCATTTTGCGGGTGTTCGGTCGAATTCACTTGTGTATAGGATGTCCCTAAAACAACGAACAGATAGTGGCAAGAGTTAAATGGTTTCGTGCACGGAATAGACCCGATCGGTATTCGGAATCCAGCTAGTATCGGAGTCATCGGCTCCCTCGAGTTTTATTTGCTCCCGACAGCGTCAAATACACCGACGTCGAACTCTTGGGGTCACTTAGCACAGTGAATCGATTCTTCGCCGATGGGAAGCTCCAGCGAAGTTCGGTCGGCCGAAATGTCGTCTGCCAGACGGGATTGACAAAATTATCGGGAGCAACGGAGTGGAGACGGGGACAATGAGACAATAAACGCACGTTTCCCTTTGTCCAAGTTCCTCGTCGATCCTATTGTCGCGCGATTCCGCGCCGCTACGTGTATACGTTAGTACTCCTGCCGTCCTCCTCGTCACTTTCCAACTCGACGCGAGAGAGGAGACGAGATACAACGGGAGATGCGGCCTAGAGAGAATGCAACCGAAACACCAATGCGATGGAGATCTGTGACTCTGCGGTGAGGGATTCAGGATGATGGACGTACAATGATACGCGCGGAGTGATTCTTAACCCTCTACACTGCGATTCATCCGCAAGCGACCGTGCTCCCGCTCGGTACACAATGGATCTCCGTTTCACGTGATAACATTTTAATTATTCACCGCTTTAACTTAAATGGATCGTCAGAGGAGAACATTCCTTACGCTCCAGAAGAACTCTAAATATCGGTTGTTTCCCGCTTTTAAGTCATTATTACGGGAAAAGTAGCTCTTAACGATATTTTCCTTATTCTCCTGAAAATTATCAATTTTGAGTTAAACCTTTTAGTGCCAACCCTGTAACTGTAAGTAGAGTGAAAATGCTAAGCCAATATTTAGGTACTTAGTTTGCCTGCGTTAAGAAAAAATTCTGTTTTTGTCACAAATATTTTATTGACGAAGGAAATTCTTTATATAGGTATGTACATGGACAAATCCTTTCAGAGCTGTACGTATTTTTTCCCCACATTTAACCCTTTGCACTTGGGCATTTACAATTTCGCTTTCATCATGTCGCTTTAGAAACGACAGTCGAGTATAAAGAGTTATTTAATTTATTTTATTTATTTATGGGGTATACACCCTTTGGTATGTATATAAGAATATAAAAGCAGGAGAAAGCTAACGATATAAAAGTTAAAAAATTTATAAAGTAGGTACATACAGATGGATCGGTTTGTATGTGTTGGATGTTTAGCAGGTTTGGCTTCCAAAAAGATAAATATTTATTAAGAAAAAATAGAAAATAGTGTACAAGAGTCCTGTCAATTCAGTAACCTTTTGTTTCGAGTGTTTGTACTGAACTGCCCACACAGAACGCAAATACAATACTCCCTGTACGCAGGGAAGAAATTCACTCTTACCGTTTTTGGGAAAAACCCAGCAAGCTAACGATAAGCGACAGCAGTGACTCGGGACGCAAAACTGACCGTTTTTATGATGCTTTGTCAGGTCGGAGCTTCGCCAACGTACATCAAGGGTATACCTTCTCAGGTAGTTGGAAAATAAACTCACAGCTAAAACTGTAGATTCAAAATACCCTGTGTCGATTTATGAAAAATCTAACAGTATGTGCTACCACAAATTGATCGATACCTTGGCACTAAAAGAGTTCAGTAAGTCATTGTTGCAGCAGATAAAAGCCCTATTTTGAATCTAGTGATCCCATCGTCAAGCGATCTCCAAATGTCGCTCTCCGTGATCAGTAATCAAAGATATTAAATTATTTCTCGTTTTCCCAGCTCAGTGTCCCCATCATCAGGTATCACCTAATCGATTTTTCAATCAATTACTCCAGAAATTTCAATTACATCGTTCACTTATCAGATATAGTGTTCCACTGGTGCCATTAAATACTGGTGGCTTCCGAAACAAATTTTCGGTCGAGATAACGCAAAACGGGCCGATGGCAGGCTATAGGGGCGACCTCGACCACGGTTCGATCGCGAGCACGTAATTTCCTATCGGTTAAACGGTGTTTTTCAATTCCACGCGTTCCCCGACCCCTCGTTAATTTAATTGGACTCCAGGGGCGGGATCCTGTTCGCCTGCCCCCTTGCGACCCTCTCTGGTTCCCGTTCTCTCGGTTTCCTTTATCGCGCTCCAAGTATGCAACATTTCCAAATCAGGAGCGTTGCCAAGTGGGACGCAGCACATTTCCTGGCCGGTGCTCCCGTCGGTTACCATTTTCCCTGTTTTCAATGGCACAGGGAGTCAACGTCATTGCGAACACGTATACGTGTTTACGTCGAAATCTCCCGGTTGCTCTTCCTCCGTTCGTCGCTCGGTAAACGGTTTGCAGGAAGTTCGACAAAGGGAACGCTCCCAGCGCGTTATCTCCTCGTTGCTGGACGATATCTAAATATAGACACTGTTTATCGTCTTAAATTAGAGCTGCGCGCGTGTGTACGCCGCGTCTTGTATCGCGCACAACAATCGACGCTTTTGATTGTAATTTAGCGCAGCGCAGCGCTGCGATAATTGCCACCCTTCGCCGCTATGAAACGATGGGATTGAAAAGGGGATTATTTTGATCCCTCTCGGGTCAGTCTTTTTGTTGATTGTGTGTTGTTGAGATTCGTTAGACATTCAGTGATACAAATGATCTTCTCAAAGGGAGTTCTTCTTCAATAGTTCATTAGAAGAGAGACTATTATGAATGAATTTTCTATTCTTCCTTGGTTAGGGATACTCGTGAGTTCTTAGTCAGTTTTATTAATCGAGGGAACTTCGTACAATCACTTGATTCGGCCCTGACCGCGCAACTATGTATTGTTTCTCATCTATCATGTGTAGACAAATAGGACCTAGGGTTACTCTTAAAAATTGTTATGTAGATACATGCAACTGATTCACTGGAAGGAATCAACCACTAATTAAAAAACAACGCAAAGGTTTTGACCACCTCAAGGTCCAACCTTAAGCCACTAATTCACATTAATCATTCCAGATAGCAGAGATTAGAAAAGGAACGCCAAAATTCAGGAGCAGTTAGTTACTGATGAGTAGGGGTGTGGGACACACGTAGCCTTTCTAGAATAAACATTTGTGCAAATTGGCAAATCGGTACCCTTTTTCTTCCGAGTGGTAGTAGGAAATCTCGTAAAATCCTTTCGTGGTGCGTGCACCACTACACAACAACGTTTTCGCGAAGCCTTGCACTTGTGTTGCGTGGGCAGAATCAATTCACTCAACTGTACTTACATCTACAAGTTGAGGGGCTGTAATAACAAAGGTAGTTCGTGACAAGTGGATGCCTCAGTTCTTAAACGCCAATAAAGTAATTCACCACTTTCGGTCTATAATACTCCGATTGCGTTTCAGCACGGGATCCAGAGTTTCCTTTTCAATTTCGAATCTCACGATAGGTGTAAGTACATTTGACATGGAGAGCAGCGACAATGGCTATCGATGAGGCGACAGGCGACAAAGGTGGAGGCTGCTGCATTGTCTTCCGACTTCCGTGGTGCACCAGCCTTCCGACAATATTTTCAATTCCGTCTGGCGCGACGCCACCCCTTTCACTCGCCCCGATATTAACAGTTTTCCATAGGCCACTCACTCCGCGTGGATTTTTTATCGTGAAAACACACCAGCAATTTTTTCCCCTGCTACTCGTCGGGTTATTGACACCTTTAAGCACCGTGTCGCGTGATAATCACTAGTGTTCACCAATTTTTCCTCTACTGTAGCTTGTTGCGAGTAATCCAGACATTTTTGTTCACGGTGATCGATTTGGTAGCTGAAAAATGATTCGACGCTGGGTGCTTTAATAGAAAAACAGCGTTTTAATTCGACAAGTGATTGAAAATTTTATATAAAGTCACTTGTGTGATGAAATTGCAGATCTCTTTTGAAGCAGAAATATTATGCTTGAATTTTCATTTGTTTTTTTTATAGAAGATTATCTTTTCTGAAGCTGCACCCATGGGATGCTGGCCTGTGTGGTGTGTATAAAATGACTCGGAATAAAAAATCAAATTATTTCTCTAGCAAACGTGTATCTTCTCAAAAGTCACGCTTTGAAAATTTTGTGAATATTTCTAATATCGAGGAAAGTAGATTCGCTACCATCCTTCTTTCAAATGATCAACAATTCTAAATAACTTCGTCGTATAATTGTCTAACGTAGACTGATTATAAGTGTTCTGTTACATATAAATCTAATCCCATTCATCATGAATTTACAGCACACAGAATATTCACGCCCACGCGCCATAAGAAAAGTTGTTATGCAAATAATTCGCAGTCCCACTGTATCACGGTCTCCTCAACCTCTTCCTCGTTCCGTTTATCGCGTTTTCTACCCCTGGACATCGCGTTTTCATCGGGCGACACGCCGCTGTAAACAAAAGCGTAGGCGCCACACGGTTGTCGGGCTTCAGCGTCGAGCGTAGAAGAAAGGACACGAAGCGCGCGGACCGTGACGGCGGGTGGAGGGATCTTTTAAAAATAGCTTTCCCGGCGAGAAAGCCTCGAGTGGGTTTCTCTAATTAAACAGAATTTCCTTGGTTAACCGCCAGAGCCGACAAGCACTGCCAGGATTCCCTCTTGTTGTTGGCTGTTGCTGTTGCATTGTGCTGCCAGTGCATTTACACCGCGGTCGCTTGTCCCTGTTCCTCCGCCCCTCTTGCTCATCCCCCAGCGATGACGCGAAACGAGACGCTCCATTTTTCGCGCGCCACTATTCGTTGCAGAAATTCCATTTCCGCCCTCCGCGCTTCTTCCATCCCCCTTTCCTGTGGCCCCTCGCTCGAATCACCGCACATTTCGTCGAAGGATGGAATTTTTGCGTCGTTCTAGTCGTTACACCTCCCCTCTCAGACCGTTCCTTTATTCCGTTTCGTTAGCGGCTTAATCGAAGGAGAGACGCTCCGTCGGCCGTAATAAGGTCGGGAATCCCTTGGACGCAGCTTCGTCTTACGTTTACGCGTGCAAAAAGCTCGAGTGGACGGTCGTAATTAAAGAGAATTTTCCGTGTGACACGCTGCAATGAAATTAACGTCTTTCTCGGCTCGCTGCACGCTGAGACACTCGAGTGTCTCGAACTCCTTTTTTCTGCGCTCGGAACCGCGCCCGCACTCTCTATCACAGACCTTTCCTCCGAGAATTCTCTGCGAATTGCCTTGCGATACGTGTCTCTTCTACGAACCTCTTTTCTTGAAGATATGGTTACTATGATAGTTTAATGGTCTTGAAAGTTTTTGTTATTGATAGTTTTCAGGGTTCAAATGTTTAACCCTTCAGTGATAGGTTTCATGTTATATGACTGTACATTTTCTTTATGTCAGTATCAAATGTATATTATGTGCATCGAATTAAGGTTTTGTTTTGGAAAATTTTTCTAAATAATCTTTCGATAATAATTGTATAATATCTGTGAATTATTTGCATGAGAAAACACTGACTTTCTGTATACAGTGTTATGTAAATTATATAATTATCGTTTAAGTTTGTACAGTGCTTTTTCAGGTAAAAATGTATTGACTTAGAAGGGTAATGTTAGGTTTAATTTTTTGAAACTTCTCATTTCTGTTTCTTTGTTTCACGTCAGAATTTGTGTTTTTCTTTAGTGTAATACATATGAGGTGTTGAGGGTAGTAAGAGCGAACTTAGTAAATCCGAATTTCGAGAAAAACGCTTTTTATTTGTGTCCTATAACAGCGAATAAAATAAAAAGTATTTTTGCAGATTTTATGTATCACGTCCTCAGTCCACTAAAAACGTATCTAATGTTTTACTCCTACATTCAGGAAAGCGATACTAGTATCGCAAATTTATTAAAAAATTTTAACTCTGTACAAAACATTTGGTTCCCAGCAAAAACTACAGAAATTCTACAAGAATTTGATGAAAATATTATCATTCTTAGAATTACTCTGACTTCTACGAGTTATAGAATTGGGAACATTTTAGCATCTCTTTTTTCTTGTAAGATTTAAGTATTTCAGTATCACAGATTTGTTGAGCAGATTATCGTATCTCAAGAATCGTCTCCATTAAATAAATAATATTCAAAGCGATTCAATATGACGGAGAATGCAAAGTACTTGAAAACATCTCAGAGCCCGGCAGTTACGTTCTCCCTTGCGATCATCCAGCATGCATTCTCCGTGTCTGTATCCCTCTGCGAGATTGATTTTTCGAGGAATATGCCACGAACAATGCAGTCGAAATCCCTTCGTATATATTCCTCGATGGGCAAAAATCTCGGAAGCCGGAGATTCGGCAAATTCTCTGAGCTACTTTCTATCGGACCGCCTGTCTCTTGACAGAGCGCGCAATACCGTGCGCGCCACTTGGAAAATAAGGGTGTCAACCCGATTTTCATAGAAATAGGGGTTACATCGACGCGTTCCCATACACCGACGATACATCGTGAAAACCAAGGGTAGAACTCGCAGCCTTCCACCGCGGGGCGACGCGTTAAGGGTGTGTGCAACTGCGTCACGGAGGATCCTCGAGGTTCAGACGTCCTCAGTCTTTTCCAATATGGCGCCGTTTGCGCTTGTCGATGATATGCGATACGGGGTATGTGCGCTGGGCCGATGGTACATAGAAATGGATATTACAACTGCTCTCTTCTACTCTATCCCGTCGTGGTGTATATGTACCGTATAAAGAAACATCGACGACGGTTCTCTTCGTCAAAAGGGACATCTCCGTGTGTGCGAAGGTTTATCGACTCGGGCGCCTTCATGTTTGCCACTTCCTTCATGGTCTCGTGGAAGTACGCCACGATGATTCGTTCCTGACAGTTCATTCTCTTTTCCTTCCTCTTTCAGCGCTCTTTGTGTCTCACGTTTGCTTTTTTTTTCATATTTCTACGTCGAGGATGAGGTGGGTCTTGTGAGGATGTTCAGATGTTCTAGATTGAAATCATAAGGGTTGCTGATTTTTAATTAGTAACGGAGACAACTACTGGGAGATTATTTCCTGACCTAAGTCAGATTTTTTTGAGTAAACTGGAATAATGTACAGGGCGTTTCAGAAATGCATGTCGATGCTTCAGAACCTGATTCTATACACTGAAAGAATCAAGAAATATCATGTGAACATATGTCTTATATACCTTACTACTTGAGTTATGGATGATTAAAGAAAATATTTGAAATGCCCACTGCATGCCTTACAATTAGGGTCAAGTTTTGGCTTAAAAATATCAGGTATTCTTCGAATAGTTTCAAATCTATTTTGTATCCTCATTACACATTATTCATTTGCATTGGTTACTCAATAAATTTTAAATGACCCCAATGGTAAAAATCTGATGGGAGACAAAGACTTTCGAACATTTTCTTTAATCATCCATGACTCAAAAAGTAAGGTATGTAGGACATGCGTTCGTATAACATATTTTAGTTATTTTAGTGTGTAGATTCAGGTTCTGAAATATTGACATATATTTCTGAAACACCCTGTATTATTATATTTTTCTATATACTTTTGACGCTGTTGGACATTGTTTGGAGAAAGTAACGATGGGTTCAACCGTCTCGCGAGCCATTCTGTTTCTCTCCCTAGAAGTTTTGTACGTACAGTATTTATTTCAACCAAAGCCAACCCTAAAAGTGTATACGTATCATAAACATTGTTGATATATACCAGCACTCCTTGAACCACAAAAAATCGAAATCATGACAGTGGATGGTCTGACAGTTGTTTATATTTATTCTCCACGTTTTCCCAAAAAATTGCCCTACGAGGTCGTGATTCCCCTCGTTAAACTTCTCGACCTCCACGGGAGAAGGAACGCCCACGACTTTACAACAATAAAACTTGTTTAGCCCGAAGGTAAACACTGATTCTCATACCCACTGGGAGAGATTCCGGTTCTAAGGACCCGGAACACGTGGACAACAGGCGACCACACGAATCGCCAGAACACGTGTCGAGGGTTATTCGCGTTCAAGCCTCGGCATACTGGTTCCTGACGAGATTAGTTCCTCCAGCCACGCACGTGTATCGAGCCAGCTTTTTATGCTTGACACGATTGTTATCGCCAGGTTTCTACCTCAAAGAGATAATCCAGTGGGGAGACTAGTCTAGATAAGTATATTTATTGACTGAATTAAGACCGAAGAATTTCAGGATTTTCGATTATTTTAATATGCGTAAAATAAAGAATATCTGAAAATTTACAATCTCACTACATATTTCTTTTGATACTCTGCAGTACCAATTTTTAAAAAATTTTCTTTCTAAAATGTTTGTATTATTTTGACCGTTTGTACTACATGTTTTTTCAATTTTCTATCTAATAACTCCCTGTTATTTTTCGACCTAGATAGTACTTGTGAAGGAAACTGATGTCAAACCACAGTCAGCTTAAGAATGCAAGCGTTAAAGTAAATTCTTCGGTTTAAGTACTATTGTAACACTTACCTAGGTTAACACTTTTCCTTGAGCTTCTATTTCAATATTGTAAGCTCAAAAAGCTTCAGAATGCAGAATATGAAAAACCCTACGTCGTGATTTAAAAAGAAGTATCCCCTATAATCGAGTTTTCTGATGGTAGTGTCCTTAATACCTGGCGGGCGAGGCTGAGTCTATAAAGCTCGCCCCCTCGAGACCCTATTCGATTGTCGCGGTAATAATCGTTTTCAGAGCAGCAGCTCGCGCAAAAATTTATGTTCCTTGCCCCAGGGGAGGCGCCAGGTTTATTTCAACCACTGAAACGCGCCTCGCTGAGAAGAAGCTTCATGCCTCGTAAAATTCCGCTCACCCGCGGATTTCGTTGCTGCACGCTAGACTCCCGAGGTGCTCCAAGTAACGATCATAGATCGAACTCGAACATTGTCTCATTGGAGCAGCTCGGCAGGGGGCTGGTATAAATAATGTTTTAGAAAACTTCAAGCAGACTCCAATGTTAGTTTCTGGTTCGCTTGATTAATTAGCATACCCTCCCGAGCAAGTAACTCAATCTGCCATATTTGAGACCGTTGAGTAGTCAGCAAGTAACACGATACCAGCTGCTGTTTTCTAAGCGTCGCGACAATGGACGCAGAAAGCGACGAAAGAATATGATTCCGTTGCGGTTTGCGTTACGCGAGATTGTTGACTTCGTTGAACCGTTCGCCAACTGGTAACATTGCTACACGCCAGACGTTCCTGCTTGCCCCCTGCTACCGTTCCCATTACAGCAACTCGAGATTGTGGAGCTGCTAATGAAGAAATAGTCAACAGCAGCGTGACGAGTAGTTCGAGTTCAAGAGAAAAGTTTTAGGTTATAGTATAAGTACGAAAAACCAAATGTGAGGAATTAATTAATTCTGATTGAAGATACGAAGTAGGATGTGAGGACTTATCAAGATGTACAGTTAGCTTGTTTGATTTTGGACTCACGACTATGGGGTATTTTAAACCTAAGGCTGCGGTTACAGTGGATGCATTTTCTGACGAATATGTCTGAACTTGTCTCGCTTGTACGATAAATAGTTCAGACATATTCGTTTTAGAACACAGTTCGTCAGAAAACGCATCCAGTGTAACCGCAGCCTTAGTCCGAACTATTTATCACACGAGTGAGACAAGTTCAGACATAGTTGTCAGTTGTCAGAACACGCATTCACTGTAATTGCAGTCTAACACATTTAAAAATATCACATATACACTATAAAAATATTTAATATAATCAAGAATGAGTTCACGTGATATTTTCCTTTGTTCTTACTCATAAAATATACCTGGACAATCTTTTCAGCTACTTTTATACCTGTCTAGAGATTTGAATTACGCTCCAGTTGCAGAATATATTATTTAGGTACATTTCAATTTCATTTACATTCCAATTTAAGTTCAAAATTAACTAAAATTAGTATTAGTGTTTAGGTACTAGGGCGTGGTCAGCTATTAGGATATTTACTTTAGGTAGGAAAGCAAAATTAGAAAATTTACAAGATGTACGTTTTATGAGTGTACATAGCACTTATTGAGCTGTAGGTATAGTCAACTTGTTTGATTCTTGACTCGCGACATAGGATGTCACAAAACTTCTTGTGCAAATTGTAGTACGTTTAAAAATACCAAATATGTATCTACTTACTATAAGAATATTCAACACTGGAGTTATGTGAAGATTGCTAAGCTCACACAGTATCTTTCTTTTACCTCTACTTAAGAACACAGTGCACAATAGAGTTACATCGGTTGACCTCGGCGCATCCTGCATACATAAATGAATCACTATCCCAAGCTATCGGAGGACCAATATCAAGCCTTTCTACTAGCCATGCATCGTAGTTGCGTGGCCAGAAACGAATGGGCCGACTGTATCACCGTCAGATCGAATCGCTCCATTGTTAGAATAGGTCTGCTGACCCAGAACGCGGACGAAACGCGAGCAGACAAGAAATAGTCCTCTGGTGCAAGAACAGCGTCGTAGAAAGAACGACGTCGAGCAACGCGGATTTCTACTGAACAATAGCTCTTGAAGGAATCTCGATGGAATCTTTCGCTGCGACACAACTTCCGTGAAACAGGCTTCTAGAGCCGAGGCGAACTTTTGTCGGTGAAATTTGGTGACCCATAAGATTCCATTTAGACGAAGCATGTTCTCTGA
Source organism: Calliopsis andreniformis (assembly GCF_051401765.1). Classification (NCBI taxonomy): domain Eukaryota; kingdom Metazoa; phylum Arthropoda; class Insecta; order Hymenoptera; family Andrenidae; genus Calliopsis; species Calliopsis andreniformis. Next base: position 4,799,672 of record NC_135063.1, read on the forward strand.
AATATTCTTAGTTCAGTTAAAATTCCTGCTTGTACCATACTTGCATCTATTTCCATGGATTTTAATCGTGAGCTAAATCTAGGCAGTGATAAGGCTGCTGCACTGTATGTCTGCTTGTGTTGCAAACTTTTAAATGCACAGTGGAACCTTGATTTACTGGCTGAAGGCCAGATTCGAAACTGCAGCTCCCTTTGGTGGCTACTTTTTCCTTTATATTGGATAGACTTTTATTATTGTAAATTGTCGGTCGAATTTTTACTCCTTTTAGTTTTAGTATATTTTCATTGATAGGTGAGCGAAGTAGGAAGTATATATTAGTCATAATTTGAGATGTCTTCTCGAAGTCCACCGAAGACACTCTTACTCGTGTCCAGCGGCACAGCAGTCGCATCGATCTTCGCGATGTCGATACTACAAGAAAAATGTATTGGTGCCGTGATCTTGTAACAGATGAAAGGAAGCAAGTTATTGACAGACGAAATTGTTATCTTATATGTGGGCATCGGGAGGAAATACATGCATACAGGGTGTCTCTGAAAAATTAGTCTGGGATCAGAGGGAATGGGATACTATAGCCTCGAGCTTCATTTTTTCATATACCAAAATAAATTTCTGAAAAAAGTACTTAAGAAGTGTTTTCGACTCATTAGTGTTTTCTTAAAAAGTCACATTTAAATGAAAACATTTTTTACAAAATTTAGTTTACTTTAGGTCAAAAATTAAAACAGTTATCCTTTATAAAATTCTTTCAAAAAGTAGGGAGAATATTAAACCACATTACGTTTATATATTACTTATATAGAATAAACTATTATAGTTGAAACAGCAACAGAATCTTTTCCCATAAATATTCTGTGTAGACTATATCCGAAGATTTATGTTAGAATATAAAATCTATAAATATTGTATTAGAGGATTGATTTCGTAAATTTTCTCTCAACTGCTTGGAAATCCCGTATCGTATGTTGTTTTTCAGAATTAAAGAAGCTGGAAAATGATTAAATTCTGTTGCAGCGAGTACGTTGTACACGGGGCAATCAATTGAATTGCACGTAGGTAGAATTTTAAATATTTATAGAGTACGAAATCAAGATTGAACATTCGAATTGATCGGAGTTTATTCGGTTCTCGGTCGACTAGCTCCACACACAAAAGCATGTTAATTTCTCATTAACGAACTAATTATTTACATATTGTTTTTCAATGACTTGTAATGAAAACGAGAATGTAAAACTCCGCGCAACCGTATCAATATTAATTTATCCTGATAGCCATACAAACACGATGCACACGGCTACGAAAGAAATTCCACAAAAAAATAACTGCCACTTTGATCCACATAGACAATCACGAATTCCACGGAAATCCTCAAAAGCGCTCAATATTAAATTCTCATAATACATTCAAGGCATCAGCGCATTATTTTTTCATATCATTCGGTCTGCGAAACTCCAAGTCCAAAAGATAAGACGCGCGATCCATTATTCCCAAGACGTTTCACGCGCGAGCTTCTCTTTTATAAAAATGTAACAAAGCGCGTCATTTTACAATGAGCGATGCAAAATGTTTGAATAATGAGATGAGCAAAAGACGAAATCGATGCAGCGAGCTTCGTCAGCTTGGTCCTCGTCTTCGTACGTTATTCAAGAGGCCGCCTACCCTCCACCCCTTCCAAACCTCGATGCAGCGAGCCACCGTTGCTGCTGCTGCTGCTGCTGCTGCTGCTACAGGGAGGATCAATTTCAAGAGACCCTTTGAAGATGAGCCTGAAGCATTGCGTATTATTATGCGCGCCTCTGACGGGTGCACCGTGGCCGATGTGATGCAAGGAAGGGACCTTGAAACAATGATTTATACGTATCGTGGTCGGTGTGCACCCTTTGCCGACCGAATCAATCTGCAGCTTCCGTGGTCGGTCAGGGCCGACGTCGCAATTTCGTCGCTCCTCGCTGTGCACATTAGCCACAGGAGGCTGTTTGAATACATGCTCGCTTCCATTAATCCAACTGCGATTGGTTCTCCCTTGTACTGTGTCGAGTCTACCTCGAATCTAGACCATTTTAAGAGTCCTGAATATCTGATGCGTTTTCAATCGATTCACTTGTTTCGTTTCGGGTCTAGGAAGCGTTGAAAGCCTCGATGGGATCTTGAAAGGTTTCGCGTGTCTCCGAGGACTGAGACACTGGGATGCATCTGAGGTGAAAGAGGCTGTGGAGAATATGACTGAGACTGTTGCAGATTGAAACTCTGGTGCTGAGATTCTGAGAGTGTTAGGAAGATTATAGGAGTTAATTGTAGGATTAGAATTGAATGTGAAACTGAGAACTCTAGGATTTTAAGATAGAGACTCTGACCTGAAGTTGAAAATGAACGCGTGGCAAAACTAGTTCTAGTTGAGTATTGTGGAACTCTTAATAGCTTTTTGGGATAGGAGTGAAATGTGATAGGTAGATGTAGATGCATATGAGTGGTTCACAAACAAAAGCGGTTGACTGCTTTTTGAATTTTTAAAAATGTTGGTGTGAAAGCACTTGATTGTTGCTAAACTTTTTATATTTAAAATAAAGATAAATGTTTCAGTTTTGTGGAGTCAATCAATGTTAAATCCGGGAATTTTTAATATTTTTGCAGCAGCGAGTTTAAAAAAAAATTTTTAAATTAGAGAAATTCTGTGACAGAGAACATGTTAATTTTTTAAATTGATATAATGAATAATTGTCGTGACGTACTGGTAACGCTAATTACAGCACCGTATGTTTCCTGTAATATATTAAATTTTCCGGACGACCAGCTTGTTCCGAAGTTATTTCTCTGCATATTACAATTTATTTAATATTCGATACTAATGTGGGCGTTCGACTGCATACAAAAGCAGGCTGAAAGGAATAACGTTTGTAATATGATCAAACGTTATGCGTTAATTAAAAATTGATGGAGATGTACATTGTGGAAAAAACGTGACGGGCATAGAATCCTTTCTACAATCTACATTGTGACATTTTATATATATAAGATGATTCAGAATTATGAGTTAATTGAATATGAGATTGCAGAGAGCTATGAAAAAACGTGTATAATAATTATGTAATGTTATTAATCACTGTTAAAATTCAAGAATATACAGATAAAGACTCATATATGAAATTCAAGAATATAATATTAAAAATATAATTTTGCTTGTGTATAGTTGTTAGACGTTTGAGACATACACGAGCCGCTCATTTGCTTAAATATAAATAGTTCAGCAACAATGAAGTGCTTTGGCATTAAAATTTTTAAAAATTCAAAAAGTGGAGTAATTACTTTGGCCTTTGATCAGCTTACATACTTTTTAAGTAGAGTAAACTAATATTAGAAACATCAAAGAGAAAAAATTGTTCCTCTATCATCTTTGTGACATTCCTTTTAAATATCAATCGATCCGTTATTCTGAATCACCCCGTTTAGATTCTCGTTACTTCCGCCTCGTTATCGTTCGTCTGTTTCGAATTTAATACAGGCCACTCATTCATTTTCTCCTTTTATTTTAACCACTCACTGCCATCCCCTTTCCACCGTCCACTATTGTCTCTCATTCCTTTCTTTGCTTCATCTGTCACTTGTTTCAACCGCTCGCACGATTTTTCTTACCCCCTTGTAACCCAACACCTCTATTTTCTTCTTTTTCTTCCTCCGTTTAATCTCTCGGGCCGCGCGTGCAGTTGCACAACTTCTTTCTGCGTTGTCCAGTATGTCTCTTCTTCTACTCATCCAATTCTCACCCAACCATTCCACGCTCCGTGTCACGTGGTTCATCCGTGATCCATTTTCATCGAGCAAAGAAACGCGGGTTTTTATTGCAAGTTGTGCTGAAAGGAAGTACAAAGTAGTTGAGATGATGAAAAATTTAACTCAAGTAATAACCATTTTTCTATGATGCCATATGGTAGAGTAAATGTCCGAGCAGACTTTAATTTGTAGTAGAACCTTAATAGTTGTGGAAAACGATGTTAAAGATATATGTACAAATATCAAAGTAATTAACGAAATTTACCACTCTACTCCTATTATTATTTCCTACTCTCTCCACCCTTGTCACGGAGTATTAACATAATAACACCATAATTATCGAGATTCCACTGTAATATGGAAACATATCTCACAAACGTCGAAATATAAACATCATAATGTGAAATGTCCCAAAGCGAATAGGATTCATTCATCGATTCACTTTCCAGCATTCAATTAACCGATAATTATCCAATCTGTTTTCATCCTTTTAACCCGACTGCAATCTTCAGAAAAATCTTAATGGGTAAACGTTAGGATCGCTAGCTACTCGAGTTCTACTCTCGTTCCACTTTTCTCCCCATTACATTTCCTCTTCGTTACACAGTTACTCTTTCCACTGTGCCTTCAATTCGAGTTTTTCCTCCTCCTCTGTTCCTCTGCCCTTTCAGGCTCACTCTGATTTCCTAGCCCAGCCATCTCGCTCCCACTCCAGCGCCATTCGTTTCTTTCGGTTTTTCGGTCGTGCCGCGTTCTCGATTTTTTCCCCCTTTTTCTTCTCTCCTTCCTCCCGCCCCCGCCGTCCCCGTCGGCCTTTTTCCTCACAGTTGGCCGTACTTTTCACTCCGTAAGAATACCAGCCGGTGCGAAATGGCGGGGCCGCGGCGCGGAATTCGCGGAACTGCAGCTGCCGTTCATTAACGCGCGGTTATTAAACTTTTCGTCGCCGGTTTCAGGCCGATTTGCGCCATTCTATCGTCGCCTGGGCTCGTTAGAATTCATTCTCGGACAATTCGTCCAGCCGCTTTTGAGCCTGCTGCCACATCTCAGCCAATTCTGATGCAGTAGACTCCCTTACCCGAAAATCCTAATATCCGAACGTTCTGCTTTTGGGATGTCTGTTATCCGAACAGCGTTTCGTAGCGATGTTTACATACAGGCTGGGCCAAAAGTTACTTTGTGATTTCTTTCGACTGTAGATTTCTTTAAAATGCATGAGAACACAACATTTAATTAGGAAGTTACTTATTAATTCAAATAATTTTTCTTTTTTTACAATAGTTTTCTTTTATTCATGGAGAATAATGTTCATTAAATGGCCGCCAAGATGGTTACCACTTCGTCTAGAATCACCAGTTGATTCTGTCTCTTTAAATTTCTTGCAATTGAATATTGATTGCAATATTGTAATTAATATTCATGTGCGAGGTGCAGGCAGATCGTTCGTAATTTTAAAATCACGTCGAGATTTTCATTGAGTAGAATTAATTGAAATCAGAGATTGATTTTTGATCCAGTTTGTACTTTCCTGTATTTTCCCAATTAGGAAATTATCACGATTATCGTGATTACAGGTATTAAGTATTAATTCCTGAATTAAACATACTTAAAAAATTAGCAAGAATACGCGGTGCTGGGAAATTTACAATCTCAGGTATTCAGAAACACAAATGTAATATTGAAAATTAAATGTTCATGTGATTTAGCAACCAAAAGGATATGGGATTCTTGAACGAAGTTTAATACAAAAGAAAGTGATTTTTCTGACCACTTTTGTCTCCCTATTGGTGCGAATACGAGAGTTTCTGGTCTCTACTCTATTTAACAATTTTAAAAGGTGGCTGATATGATTTCTGACCAACTTTGGGGGTTCTAGGTTCCACTGTGGACTTCTATCACAATATATGTATACCTAGAGATGTCTTCGAACTTGAACAAGTAATTATGCTGTGAGATTTGTTCCACTTTTAATCTACTTTGATCCTGAAAATGCAGATGGAATGTACCTGCCTGCAGTGTGTTGCGCAACGCATAAAACTTCGATGGGTAATTTTTCTTCGAACGTCGAAGTAATCGCTTTTCGAGTCCAATCTCTTGGACTGCATCATTTGTTTTGCGTCATGTATGTGCAGAGCTGTATATCGCAAGCAGAATATACAGGATAGGTTACATGTTCCACGTCGTGTCATACCAATGGACGTTGTGTTATAGAAAGCGATATCGTTTAAAGAATTGCTTACTATTCCTTTGAGAAATTGCGAATTAGTTGATGAAAGATCGAACATATTAAAAAATTGATGTACCTTGTAACTGACAATGAGTTCTAAATAGAATGAATTGGTAAAAGAGTTTTCATCACTTTTTATAGAAGAAACTGCATATTTAGATTCATGGAAATTAATGTTTCTTTCGTTATTCTAGTTAATAAGAAGGTGACTTAAGAAAAACCGTTTACTAGAACCAAATCGTTTCTCAAGGAAAAGTTGTTACAATTTCAAGTAAACGAGCAAGACGTATCGCATATTATATCTCTGTTCCCCATAAACAGGAATAGAATCACATAACAGTTTCTACTCGTGGACACTGATAATTAAATCTAGGATCAGTTTTCAGAAAAGAGATGTATTACTTATTTTTTTTAAGAACAATTCTTTCTGTTCTTCTTTTATTTTTCGAAAGTAATTTTCTGTCATTTGCCATTCACCTAAAATACGATCGTGCCTGCTTCAACAGTTAACACGTCCACTACAGCTATCACGCCCACAAGGTTTCATAAATCATTTGCGTATTGGAATACAAGACAAGAACCGGTCACTTTCTAGACATTAATTTTAACGAGGTAATAAAAATTTCCACCACGCTTACATAATTATGGCCTGCTATAAATATTAACGAGAATCTCAGGAACAGAGAACTTGGTATCAGGACTTTTTTATAATTTAAGCGTTCAGGTGCAGGAAGCAACGTTAAGAGAGAAAGATAGGGAAAGCAGTTTAATTACAAATTTAAAAAGTTGGAAGCCGGATCTTCGTTGCACCGCGTTCATGGAGACAGTTGCTTCTTCCGATTAATTAATATATATCCCCTTTCGTCGAAAAGAGGATTATAGTACGTCGATGGGACCAGGAAAATCCCTTTGGACATTTAAAAAATCATTGCTTTTTCTCTCCCCCTCGATCGACCTCATTTCGTCTCAGCCTCGCAATCTTTTCTGCATTTTCGCGACGAAACTGATATCCCCGTTTCTAGAGAACTGACAACGACACGAAATCTTCTGAACATTTCGTCTTTCCCATCCATATCCTTTTCTTATCGCAATTTTGCGTATCTACAGGGTATTATATTTAAAAAGATTACTTTGCGTTTGTTGGTTACTTTATGTATGTTGGTACACCTGCCATAATAGGGAACCTTCTGAGTTCTTTATCATACTTTGTTTTCGTTAGTCACTCAAGGATAAAACTGAATTAAATTAGTGTTTCGTAGGCTATATGTTGTAAAATCGCTTTCCTCGAGTAAAGCTCGGACAATAATGTTGTAAAGTCCTCTTGGATACATAATTTCAGTAGTTTCACCATATTGGATGTTCGAAACGTTTTCAATAAGTCGAAAGGTGCTCAGCTCGTTGCATAATGTTCCCTGATAGTACATGAGATCGAAGCTTGCAGCCCTGCAAAGGATAATTAAAGAGAAGCCTTTGAACTAACAGCTCTTCATGGAATATGCGTGCAAACTGAACTCGACCGCACAATTTTGAGGGTATACGAAGAGAATAGGTCTCTGTACTTTAATTAACCAGAAGAAAACATATACTGTTCAATTTCCCATTGGTATCATTCGTGAATGAAACCCCTCCGTAATTAAATGTTACCTTTGAATTGCTATTTTCTGAAACAACACTCTGGAAGGCCGATATTTGTTCTAACACCAACAGCAAGAGTCTAAAGCCCTCGACGCCCATGCCCATAGCATATACGGGCACAAGTGACTAGCAGGTCAGGTCTACCAACAGAAAAATAAAAGAAATGAAGCATTCGAGGCAACAAAGATATAGATCACATTAGGTTTATATTGAGAAAATCGACTTTCAAGGTTTTTATTAAATTCTGACTAACAATTTATTGAATTTGCGCTATATATCGCATTTTCATATAGTTTGTGTATGGGCACCTTCTTGCTTATTTGTCATGTTGAACTGTGTAGCATAAGATATTGTTGACTTAAAATATCATAGATAATATTTACCCTTTGTCAGCAATAATAACACTGTTAACAATCTCCATCGTTTATGCCCATGTTCTAAGCTTTTAAAAAATCTATAAAAATTTTACGTTACTTCTCAATAACACTAGAATATCATTTAATAGTTTTCGTTTATAAAGATTTCATCGTTTCTTTTAGTTTCCATGAAGAATTTCAAAGGGGTAACATGAGTGTCTTAAAATATACAGATTGAAGACAGGGTTAAATTGAGCAAACAAGGACTTTTAACGACAATGTCACTAATTTTCATTATTTTTTAATAATTTTTGTCAGGTCGTTTGCGGGTGTCTTGAAGCATGTTTCTATATAAATATCTCAATTTTTGTTAAAGTATGACCTATGTTCATTTACCTACGTATAGCTTTCTATTTAAAAAAATGTATAACATTTCAAATAGTTTTGTACTCCCCATATCATAAGAAGCTCTGAAAGGTCGCATGCACTTTGCATGCAAGTGTCCCACGCCAAGGTCACTACGCGTCCTTGACTCCCATCCACGAAATCCTTCGAAGTGAAATATATCTGTCCCCAGCGTCACATTGAAAGGGTAACAAGTGGCAGGTAGTTTCCATGGAAATTTTTTTTATCGTTGCATGTGGCGACACAATTTGGGAGTACTTTTGATCATAGCGTATTACACGAGGATTCATATCTCATTGTTCATCGGCGACCCAGCGACGAGACATTCTCCCCCTGGGCACACCTCGTCACGATCCACCCCCTGAAACGACCCACCGTGTATAATTTAATAAGGATTAGCGCGTCGAGCCACTGGCATCGCTATGACAACCGACAGGAATATTCGTTTTCAGCCGAACCGAATTTAATACTCAACGTGTCGCGAAGCTACAATTTCTTGCATAAATACGTCCACGGACGATTCGATGGGACAGTAATGGCGGATTACATCCGGTTCACGCGGATAAAATGACCGTTTCTCTTTTTTAATCGAATTTGACCGGGTTTTTTCATTAATACCACTACTGATAAAATTGAGCGTACGCTCACGCTGGAGATGAAACTCGTCGAATAAATGTCGCGATAAATATCTTCCAACAAAATACCGCGTTCACGAAGTTCGTGTGCTACGATAAACAATCGGCTAAAAAATAACAAAAAAAAAAAAAAATCATTCAATGGAGCATTTAGCGTTCAACAAATATCGAGTTTCCTCACAGATAGATGTGCAGTTGCCCAAGAGTTATTTACAATAGCCAAAAACTTTTAATTTGAAGAGCGCCCTTCATCTCCCCGAGGGAAGTTCAGAAATGGTAAAATTGTTTTTCCATTACCAAACGCTGGTTGTGTGGTAACCTTACCTGATACCTTTACAAAGGCACACTTGTGTGAAGAAGAGAGAAGAGATAAACAAGCTTGCAGAATATTGCATCTATAACAGCCACAATATTAAAGTAATCTTTTCTGAATGGGCCAACAAGGTTGCGGTCTATTGACCGCGCAAGATCGATCGATTATGGCACAAAGTGGTATCGGCTAATGGGATAAAACGCATCATTGTTCCATTGGCATTGATTGTCGAAATCGACGATGCAAATGGGAAGGATTTCAGTAATTGCCGCGCGAATGTAAGAGGCGAACGAACGTTTCCTCCCACGGGGTCTGGGGGGTTGACGGGGTCAGGGGTCGAATCGCTTTCGGTATAATTTTCTCGCCCCCGCACTTCCCTATTAATTAACATGACGATTCAACTGGCGTTACGCGTCCACGTTGCACTCGCGCCACTGCCAAGATATTTAATATTCGTCAGGAGCCACGATAAATTCTCATTTGTTCGCGATATTAAGGGTGGAGAATGCTTGAGCGTTTGTTTAACTGCGTTCGTTTGCTCTGCTCTCCACGTTATTTCCACGAACAACCGATAATCACCGTAGAGTGTTAGAGCGTCCGGTTTTAACAATTACCGTTCTCCATCTGCAATTACGCTGGTAACGCGCACTCTTCGTCGGTGCCCCGACTGTGAACGAAGGGAGCTGATATTATCTTTGATCGTTCGCAGAGGAGCAGCTGGGATTTGCCAAGTCGATACAATCGGAACTTGAAGCTTGAATCTCTATGAGAGAACAATTTTATTAATCCTTTTCTGCTGCGCAACGAAGACCGCAACTCGAAGTATAAACTCACTTTGACTTATTTTTAATCTATAACCTGAAGTCAGAGAAGCTTCACCTCTGCAAGTCCAAGCTTGTAGGAGTCGAAGAAACTTGGATTTCAAAATCTTGATGCATGATCTCAAAGTTACTGAATAGATCAATAGGTATCAGTTTTATAAATACACTACTGTGCATAAGCATTTGGACATTTCCGTGTTATTGGAAATTCATGAAATACCTACACTTTAATATGTATACTAACTGCTATCAAATGTAACTCTCATCAGTATTTGTAAACCTTATATAATTGTATGAGATGAGATTTGGGAATTTTACTTGGTGTATTTTATATATTGCAATAATGTGGGAGTGTTCAAATACATTTGTACGGTAGTATATGTCAATTAGTCTTGTTAAATAAAGCGTTCATAGGCCAAAGTAATTAACTTCACTTTTTGACTTCTTTTTAAATTTTAATGCCAAATCACTTGATTAATACCTAATTTTTTACATTTAAAGTAAATATAAAATGTTCTGTGGAGTTAATCGATTTGGCAAATGAGTAGCTCGAATAAAACGCGCAGTATAAAACCTCTATCAGCGAACGTTAACCATAGGAACCAAATACCTGCGAAAATACCAGTTTTCCTTGAAAGTGCATACTGGCAGGCTCCAAACAGCGCGAACGAACTGTCCCGCCATAAAGTCCTAAACGCTGCCATCCGCGGAGAAAAATAGCGATCCAAACGCCCATCGTTCGTACACAAATTCCCGAGAACCATCATCCTCTCTCCCACCCCCGCCACGATAAAAACCAATTTTTGTACAGTTTTACCGGCGTTCGTTCGGATTTTCCCCCCGTTAGAAAAATAAATACTCTGCACGAAGCTCTCTGTCGACGTTTTTCTCATTCGCTAGGAAACTGAAAAAAGGAGAGAGGTAGAGGGAAGGGAAATACAGAGAAGAGGATTAAATCATAGTATCGTCGTGAAAATCCTCAACGAGGCTCGTTGGCGAAAAAAAGAGGGGAAAAAAAGAAGGGAGGGAAAGCGAGAGAGAGGAAGAAAGGAAAATTTCGATGGAAATTATTGCAAACGCTTCAGTAATCGTCGCAAAATGGTAGTTTCGAAGCGAAAACGAGAGAACCGGGAGGGAATCGACGCGGTTCCGCTTCGATTCCGCCTCGGTTCCGTCGATCTTCCACTTCCGGGGCGCGAGACGCCATTTTAACTTTTCGTTCGTGCTCCAGCTTATCTATCCGACCGTCTCTTTCAATGTACCCACCAGGTGCAGTCGTTAAAACGGCGCTAATTAAAGGGAAAAAGATTAACGAGACGTTCCGTTTTCACCTCACTTACTTTTTTGTTGTAGAATGAAGCTCTGGTGGAGTTTGGCGCTGATGGGTGTCGCTCTGTTGACGATCCTCGCCGCCACCCAGGCCGAGTCCGATCTTTGGGAAGAGGACGACAAAGAAGTTCTCGTGAGATCCGTTCGTGGCACCAAAGAACGAGGTAATTACACGATGTTCAGATCAATTAAGAAGCTAACATTGACTCGATCTTCTGCAAACCCTGGAATCTGTACACAGTGGTTATATCTGTACACAGATAGAAGTAAATAAGATATTCAATTTCAGATAATTGGAAAATATTACAGTACTAAATACCAGTATCTCAGTTCAGTTTTTGTTCGTTGATTTTACATATTTTTAATTCATATGGTTACACAAAACGCTGTATGAGTTACTCATTTGCTAAATCGATTAACTCCACAAAACAAAAATATTTATATTGATTTTAAATATTTATCAAAAGATATAAGCATCAATCAAATGCTTTGGCACTAAAACTTTAAAATACTCATAAAGTTAAAGTTAATCGCTTTGGTTTATGAACGGCTCATATGTAAGTTATTCTATAATGACATCATGGTGCTGAACAATGAAGGACACAATTTACATGTGCAGTGTTAAAACTTGTAAAAAATATACTAATCTCATTTTTTACATTTTTTCCGCAAAAAAAATCAATAGGCTTGAACTCTAACCGTAATCCCTTGAGAGTTCAAACATTGACCTATTTACACAATTATAAATAGTATTACGTTATTATGAGTAAGGGCAGTTTTATAGAGTGAATGAAAATTGTTACTTTAAAATAATTGCAGCAGCTAGTAAAAAATTTGATCTACGAAGTTTCTCAGAATATTATCAGTATCTATCTTAACGAAAAGTTTAATTGAAATCCGCGACTCTGCCGTCCTGACCTTTCCCCGTGAAGCGGATTTCCCTGCGAAATCTACTCGAAAGTTTCGATAATGATTTGGTAACGTTGAAATTTCCTTTAATGAATTTTAAAGGAAATCTCGAGAATCGAGCACATCTCTGACTTCTGAACGAAACGTTAAGCACAAACTTTCGATTCGAAGAAATTCCAGGTCAGATATGTTCTCGCCAGATGTTTGTTTCCCTGTTTATTATTCAGCCCCTCAAGAAAGTTTGATCCTAGGAAATAGTTCTCGACCCGCTGCTCTTTACAACTCATGAAATTTTATTTTCTGTAATAACACCCACGGTGATTAAAAACTGATAACATTTATTTATTTAAAATACATTTCAATGAAGTTACAGTATTTATAAACCTTTAGCAAAAATTCAAAGCTCAACCAAGATTCAGTCAAGACCCTTTTAGATAGTCAAGCTTCAGTCAAGACCATTTCAGATCGTCAAGCTTCCTGAAGCGTATCAGCTGTGATAGTGTCAAACTGATCGGAGAATTTCGTTAGATTTTTTTAGGAGAAGGTATATTTAGCCTATAACTAAAAGGTCGAAGTTCACAAGCTCTCTATCTTTCACTCATCAGACAAGCTACTTTTTCTATCTACATATTACGATAATAAAACAACCGAAACGGCAAACATGAAAAAAACACTGAATAAATATCCAAAAAACAAGGAAATAATAATTGACTTCTCTTAGAAAAATCCAACAATGGTTTCCGATCCAACCCACTGAATCTTCTGCTTCCGCGTGTTCCAATAATGAATCAATACCAGCGCAAACTTCAGAAAAGCACTTCGTTTCGTGAAACCGCTATCGCGCCCTTCCGCGCGAGAGAACTACGACAAAGTTCCACCTGGATCTGGTATCGTTCCGCGCGAATCGCGTCGACAAAGTCGCCGATTATTAACCGTCACGGAGGTTATATAGGTGCTTCGTTCCCTTCTTCCATCGATAACGCGACGTTTATAACACCGATCGAGGAACAGGACAGAGGAAAAGAAGAATAAGGGAGAAGGATGAAGAGGGCGGCGAAGAGAAGGGGGTTGAAGTGTCATTTCGCGAGGCCGTAGCCCCGGCGTATAGATGAAAAGCCCTTTTGTCTCTCCGCAGCTCTTTCTCATCTTTCGGACTTCCTCTCCCGCGGCCAGGATGCCTTGAATACAATTGAAATATCATCCAGCAGAGCACCCGCGCCCGCGCGCCCCTTTCATTGTCGACTACTAAGATCATTTGCTCTTAGAAATTTATCCCTCGTTGAGAATCCGTGGTTCCGGCAGTGGGCCGAGGAAGGGGATGATTTCCCTGGCGCTCTGGTTTCGGCCGTGGTGCAAGTCGACGAAAGAGGGTCACCAATCCCAAAGTTGGAGTTCCAACTTTGGACTCGATTCTTGCTCGCCCGCAACTTTGTGACCAGTCTATTTCGCTCTGGAGACCTTCCGCCAATCGTCCTGACGAGGGAAAACTCGCCCGCTTATTTTCTCCGCTGATGAGTTGTACACGCGGGATTGAGAGGAAGTAGAGACGGGTTGGAATATGTCGGGAGTAATTTTGGTCCAGAAAAGAATAAGAGAGTTTTAATTAATGTTATTGAAGTTTCCAATGAGAAGTGAAGAATGGTGAGGAATGTGGGATAAGTTTAATTGTGGTAGTGATAGGTTAAAGCACGTCTCGAGTAATTTTGATTGAGGAGGTAGTAACAGATTTTGGTTTAGATAGGTGACTTGGGAAAATGTGTGATAAATTTGATAGTAGTAGCGATAGGTTTAAACGCATTACAAGTAATTTTTATTAAAAGGATGGTAAAAACTCTCAAATAAATAATATTTGAGTTTTTAGTGGCGAGTCGAGGAATTTTAAAAAATACGAGATAAATTTAGTAGTAATAGTGTTGGGTTGGAACGTATCACGAGTATTTTTGGTTGAATGAATTTTCTAACTGAATCTACACTATATTAGCACTGGTATCTATTGACGAACTGAAAATGAATCTTAGACTGAATCTTGAGCCAATTTAAAACAACAAAATTGGAACCGAATCACTGATATGACGTGAAATTGAAAAAGAAAAGAATCCTGCACTCTGTTATTATTAGATTGCTGGTTCGATCTAGGAAGAAGCGAGTCGATGTTAATTAACTGCCCTTCACTCCGTTCGGAAATTTCTCAGTCCACTCGATCAGTCGTGCCTCCAATTATCCCTATTGACGTTTCGCATCTGTGTTGACGTAGCATCCGGCGCGTCGTGCAGATACGTGAAGGGTCAATGGTCGGAATGTGACTCGAAAACCAACACACGGTCCCGCACTCTGAGCCTTAAGAAGGGCGACAAGTCCTGCGAGCAGACGAAGACCATTCAGAAGAAGTGCAAAAAACGTATGGTGAACATTGATTCATCTTTTCTACCGTACATCCCTTTTCAACCTTCTTCACTTTCTGAGGCTGACTGAGCACTCGAGCTACTTGAATAGCTGGGGAAACCCGAGTATCGTACTCAGATATTTGAATAATTAATTTGGCTTTCTTGAATGATTTGTCTACGCGCTCAAATTAAATTTTCATCACGATTAATTGCAAGAAAGAGCCTGCTGCTCCCTTTGATCTGCTTTTTCCGAGTGCTCGGACAGTTTACTTACTAAAAACAAGTTTTGTTTCTAGAATATCTCTAGCTATCGCTTCTGTCGTTGTAATTTAGATAAATTAAGGAAAATGCACGGTACTGGTGAACAAAAAGTTCAAAGCTCAAATTATGCCGAAGAGAATTATTTCTCCCATTATGAGATTCTCTGAAATGAATTAAAGTTGCTTAACATACTAAAAAACAATGTCGACATCTTTTTTCAACCATTACCGTACAACCTCCTTCATTTATTTATTTCATCGAACAACCCGAAGATCGGTATTTGCATGCACCGAGTCGTTCGAGAAGCTTGTTAAGATCTCAGCAGAGTCAATGACTCGATTTAACCATGGCGTGCTCTTTAAAAAAAATCGGAAGAGCACACATGTTCGTTCGATCGCGAACAACGCGACGTCTCTTTCGCTAATTAATACAATCTCATCCATCGGGATGGTACAATCGAAGAGACCACTGCGTTCCTTAGATAGAACGAGGCTTAATGGATCTAACTAATTAGCGGCAACCTCCCAGGAACAAGTCTTAATTAATTAAACGAGAGGCAAACGAAGGACACGTCGCGTTCCACTTATCGACAATTTTGGACAAAACGGTGCATCGCGTTTCAATGATCCAACTGCAGGCCTGATTAAAATAATCTGACAAAAGCGGGAATAATGTTCATTGGAAACTCGTTGAAGCCGCGCCATCGAACAAATGTCCGCCTTTTTCATTTAATGGACACCTTTTCGTCGGAATCAAATATAAAACGCAGTATTTGAGATTCTGATTATCTGCAGATGACTGAAAGTAACGTGGATCTGTAAAAGAACTTGCTGAATTGTAAATCTTATATATTTTCGGGAAAATTCTGTGGAATCGAATCAGAAGCAGTCGCTGGAAAAGGAGTAAATAAAATTGGGATTATTTCAAAATCTTCGGCTGTATTTTAACAAGTCAAGAGGGTTCCTCAAAAGATTATAGAAAAACCTATCTTGCCTAGTTTAGATTTGTCTAAACTAGAGTAACTCTTGAGTAACACGAATTGATGTATGGATTTTGCTATATTTTATTTTCTCCGTTACTCATAACATAATGTCTTTTACTGAAAAATGAAAGGAAGAAGATTGTACTCTTTGAAAAATTATATCTTCGGGTCGAAACAGTATTTTTTAATTTCTATACATATATCAATATACGCAAGATGATTAAAAAAACTCAAAAATAAAATCTAGTAATGATTTATCGTTATCTTTCTCATGGGTTTTTAAAAAAAGGTGTATACAATTAACGACCTTAACGTAGATAAGAAATAGGCCTCCCGCCCCCCTTAAGCTGCGTTCCTACATCTGTATCGAATGATGCAGGACACTATTAACTTAAACATTATAGCATGCTGACAGAGCATATGAGTTTGTAAGTCAAAATTATGAACAAGAATTGCGATCTAGAGTAACCTGAACGTCCTTCGCGACGACTTCTCTGTTAGGAACGCAGCCTAAAAGTGGTCAGAACCGATATGATCGCGTTTCGTAACACGCGATGCACCGTTGTCGCGGTTAACATAAGTGCCGTGGGTGAACATAGTGGACTTTATGGCGATCTGATTGTCTGTCCGTGGCGGGGAACACAGCCTGCCGGTATGAGAAGGGCACGTGGAGCGGATGCGTGAATCAGCAGATGGCCAGAGTGGACAATTTGAAGGCAAACAGCGATCCCTCCTGCGAGAAGACGCGCCGACTCACAAAGAGGTGTAAACCAGAGGCCAACACCAAAAAAAACGCCAAAGGTACTGCTGTCAATCTTCTTTAACAAATTTTCCAATCATTACTTATAGCTATAAATAACAGTAAGATTATCTTCTTTAGAAACATAGGTCTATTGAGGATGGAAGAAATATCGAAATGCCTGAAAAAAGTGCAAGAAATATTTAAAATTCTGTATTCCCTTGTTATAAGCACGTTGCTGTATTCATTGTATCTTGGACCACTAGGATCGTATAAAAGACACCCTACCATTGTCAGTGAGTCATAAACCTATAGCAAAGTGCAAAGAAGCAGTACCAACACATGGATTCTTTGTTTCTAGTTACAGGATTACATAAGCCCAAAAACCTTATCAAGTTTAGTGTACTGGGCCCTTATAACGCGACAACCCTTCAAAAACTTGCAAAAACGTGTCCCTAAACTGTTGACCTCAGGGCGTCTAAGAGTCAACACTCCAGCCTTACCTTTGTCCCTTGTTACATCGCGACCTCACTTTATTTTTTTTTTACTTATGAAGTTAGCTGTAGCATGTCTTAAAATGGCTCTACAAGAAAAGTGAGTCTGTGAAGCATCAGAGTTACAGATATGTATCATCATTAATATCTTTCTTAAAAAGACGCGTTTTAAAAGTAATCGCTGAAGAAGAACAGTTTGTCGGTGTCAGACTGACGTAAAAGCGAAGTTCCTCGAGATTCTATTCAAAGACGCAACAACCCTATTGTCTGAGGCTCAGTGGTCTGTTGTAGTCTAGTTGTACTCGAGATTGACACTATCATCGCACCTCGCTCGGTCGAGTACGCTTGACGATGGCATTGACAGCGTTAAAGATAGGTTATTGGAGCCTTCTCCTTGAGGTCATGGACAAAGGAAGCAATAAGTGTTTCGCGGTATATCTCTGAATGCATAAATGAACCTGAGTCCAAGGAATACGCGTTTTTCTTTCTCATGTTTAATTACTTTTACCAAGCTATAAAATATTCAGGTAAATAAAGGTATAAAACAATAAAGATGCATACTAGGTATGTTCTATTTTTCCCTAACAAGTAAAATCGATAGCATAGAGGAAGGTATAAAAGTAGATCTATCGCTTAACATGTAAACACTGGAACGCTATAAAAAGGTTATTTAATAATGCATTCAGGTGCAGTCTAAAGACTCAGATTATTATACAGCGTCTACATTTTATTGTATAGTTATATTAAACGAGAGAAGATTAATTGTTAGGAGTTCTTAAAGTTCTGAAGATCTATTCACTTGGTAGACACTGATTACAAGAATACTATAGCCATCTAACGGCGATGCTCACTAACTAAATCGTTCAGTTTGTCGTGTGGAGGCGCAAGTGCCTGTATGAGTCGATCACAGACCAAATAAAACTCCACTTTTTGAATTTTTTACCAATTTTAGCAGTAAAAACACTTTCTCGGTGTATAATTTTTTATATTTAAAATAAATATAAATATTTTTATTTTGTGGAGTTAATCAATTTGGCAGATGAGCCGCTCATATTCAGAATATACTGTATTGAAGTTTAGTGGATTTGCGGATCCTGTAACAATACTGATATCATGAACTTTTTAAATGTAAAAAATGTGGTGTGGGTACACATCTTTCGCTTGAGAATCCGAAGATCCACTAAATCACGGCGATCATGAAATGACTTATATAGGGTGCATTCTGATATTGCTGGCAGTTGTATTGTAAAAATAAAAAAAGTCCATATAAACTGCATGAGCGTGACGTCATTTTCACAGAACTGACAACAATATTCGAACTCATCCGTAGACTCTAAGTCCAGGAGCGTATTATAGGAACTGGTGCCCTTAAAAATAAATTCAAAAAAAGTACAATAAATGAATATTATTATATTTGTATGATGTATGTATTTAATTAAAACGTATTTAATTATGTCGTATTTAATTAAGACAGACATTAATAATTTCAAACTCTATTTGTTTCAGGTGACCGATCGAACAAGAAGTCGGGTAAACAATAAATGAGGGACACCGTCAATTGATTACTCGAGATATAGCACGACGATCTGTTTCAGCAACAGGCAACGAAAAAATACGCAATCTTGTCTTTTCAACGTAAAATTCTCATATAAATGTTGTTCAACGCGATCGTATCAAAAGACCGAGCGATAAAAGGAAACATTCCAAGCTACATTACTGGCAATGATTCATAATTTGAAGAGAAAAGAAAATTTTCAAATATTCTTTGATATGCAACGATCGTCAAATTAAATTCTAATGTTTCTCGACCGTTGCTGTCGGTACATGTTCGATGGTCGGTACTGTTTTATCGATCGTGCATGTTCGCTGTTTTCAGAATTACTTCCATTATGTGTGGCCAAACGTGAATACGTAGTAAAGTGTGCGGTTGAATTGTTGTTTTTTAGTATGGTTCGACTGCCACTAAATTAGTGTACATGAATTTACGCGTGAATATTGCAAGATCAGGTTTTCGAAATAGTGGCGCAATAAAATCGAAGATTGGTCATCTTTTATCGTCACTTCCCGCTATTATTGACATCGTAAGCTAATCGAAGAAATTATATTCTTCTATAAACTGAGTCAAACGAATAGCATTTCTTTGGTTGTATGTACAATTTCACGTATACATACACTCCTAAAATTATACGATCGATCAGATTTATACTGTGCTACTATTTCGATAATAGAACGTTTTAAGAAATCTCCGGTTTCAAAAATTGACACGAAACGACTGCTGTTTGAGATTCTGTACGAAAGATACTCCCTTAAAGTGTATATCATTCAAAGCCCATTTTGAATTTTCGACGTTATACGATTATCAATCATAGCGTGCGTAGAAATCCCTAATTAAACATAATTTATCCTTCTGAGACGTGAAAAGGTGAAAGCAGAGGGTAAGCAAAGGGTAAGACGATTGTACGTCTCAATGTTTATAAGGTTAGCTTTGTCTTCCTATGGTTAAAAATACAAGACGGCGTCGATGACGGATGTTTCAGTTCATTAACACTCTGTTAACTTTTTTTCTTCACGCATATTCCTATCATACAATTCTTTCAGGCTGACTACGTTCATTGTTTTGTTTTTTATTATCAGTGTTTACACTTAAAACCAGGTACAATATCTGTGGATAGATATATATCCTTTCGATTTTCGCGTAGATCATATACAGTGTTCAATGTTAACTTTGTCTTACATGTGTTCAACGGTTCTCAAACTCTCCTGAAATATTCATTCGTAACTTGAACGATATTTGTAGAGTGTTCAATTATCAAAGAAAAAATGTCAGGGAAATTAAGTATCGGGAAATATTTACACAAGGTGTATTGTAATGAATTATACAATTGACAAGTCGAGTTTCTATAAAAAAATTAATTGAAGAAAAGAATTACAGGAGAGGGGAAATAAATTTTCTATTACCGAAACAGGAAATAGAACATATAATCCTAATTTATAAGTTTGTGTTTGCACTATATTCACTATATTCGTTATAAGATTGTTTCTATTTCTCACTTTTTAAACTTGTAATTTGTATTTTACTATAGAATTTTATAGATTTTCTACTTATTTAGACATCAAATTCTCCTCTTTTAAATAATATCGATATTTATCGAATATCCTGGCACAAATCGTGCAAAGTAAAAACGTTTAGAAGACTTTTTCTCCGAGTTTGGGAACCGTTGCTTTACCTAATAAGCACCATTTGATAATTACTACGTATTTCTCCAATATGTACTACTAACGATCCCTCGTCGACAAGACGTAATCCCTCGCGTACAAAGAAACGTCGATGTATACAGTTGTTATATGTGTCTCGTATTATCTCTGAATGGAAAACGTAAATGTAATGGGAAAAAAGCCGAATGAGCATGAAAATCAAATTAACATAACGCAAAGTCTCAAGCGGTTTCGTAGAGGCGTGAGGCTAACGATTCGATTAGAACTCGCCCCTACGAGGCGTTCCATTGAAACTATAGGAAATCAAACCTTACCTCCTGGATACAAGATTGTATTTGTTTTTAAGTCTAGGTGTATACAAAGAAAAATTTCAATACATAAAGTCAGTTAATGGAGATTGTGACGCCGGGTGGACCACGTGGATAAATCCACGTGTAAGTGTTCGACGATGAACGCGCGAATAACACGAACGGAATCCTGACTGGTGTTGGTCGGTGTCGATAATCTTAGACTAGATTACATATGTACACCATATCATCATTACGCATAAAGGAAGGAAAAACGAATCTATCGATATAGGATAAGATTAGCATTGTCTACGTTCTATGGTCTCTTTCTAAATACTATCATTAAACGTTTACTAAGCGTGATTAATAATATGCTTGACCTCTCTGTGTGGAACTCGATGGAAGTTCATCATGTTTTAAACTGCATTGTAACATAGCAGAATAATAACAGGATACGTTATTGATTAGAGGTTAATTGTCTTCTTAACGCAAGCAAGGTTTCTTCATGGTGGAGAGATTTAAGCATTAAATTGTTTCCCCCAAAAGCTTGATAATATTGACCTGTACTCGCAACATAATCAAAAGCCTTTACAGGGGTGGTATATACCAGTCGTTTGATAATACCATTGAAGTGTTTTAATCATTGCCCGTGTTGATAGTTTAAACTCGTTAGTAAAGTCGTGCAATTATGAGAAAGGATTTTCTTTCAGCATTCCGTTGGCTTCAAATGCGACGAGTCTTTGCATCGGATCAAAAAGGTGCGGGTATATCGATTAAGAGGGAAGATTTATGGAATACGATGTTTTGATAAAAATGTATGTTGAAGGTTTTAGTTGCCTAGGGAATCGAATCAAATACAAATTTCCTAAAATCAAATATCTTGTAGTTCACGGGAAATCGTCAGTGATTTATTTACAAGCTGACGTGTTGTAACTGAATACAGAAATTGTATAATGTATCTACTTACTTATTAAATAATTGTGTAACCGTTACACATGTAATAAAAATCCAATGTTGTCAATAAAAACTAAATATTATATATAAAACATATATTACTATTAGTTTAAGCGTTGTTATTTGGAGAATATCCATAAACCCATGGCTTTTTTTATGTTTACATGTGTAGAATATAGACTAGATAATATATTTCCACATTTTATAAGAAAAAATTAATGTAATTGTAATAGTTGAGGCACCCAATTTTTTTAACATACTTTTGGAATTATATTATCCCGCAAATATAAGCACCGCAAACTTGCGGCAGTGGATTTCGAAATTGTATGAGGTACGTAAAATTAATCCACACGTTTACAGACGAGCATTGTTTATTTGCAAATAAAACAAATATAAAAATTACAAAAATTTGTAGTTGACAATAAAGTTGTCTTTACGCGAACAATATTGAATATCAAAAACTGGGACGGATATATCCTTGACAGTTACGTGTTAATTGACTTTTTATCATTGATCATACATATTTTCATACATACTCTGTCATCCCTTTGTGTGTTGTAAAATATAACTAGTTAAATTTAAAAAATTTTTTAAACTGTCTCTTACAATTGATAAAACTTATTGGCACATTGCTAAACAAGTAACATTTCATTAAATGTTTATAAGGCAATATGAACGATAATGTTGCCAATTATACGACACAATTATTTATAAATTTTATTAAAAATTATATGTGTATGTAAATATATATATATATGTATATATAAAAATGGACGGAATTAGTTATCATTATATTATACAATATATAAGAGTGCTATAAAAAGATATAGAACATTAATTTTCAATATATGCAGTCATACTACTTTATATTAGAGAAATGATATTCCTACTGCCATTACTCATTTAAGCAATTATCTAAGCAGTATTTATAAAAAAAATTTTAAAGTGTAAAATGTTAAAAAGTAAATGTACTCCTACAAACTGCATAAGTTTTGATTTGAATAATTATATACGTGTGAACAGATCTCTGAAAACTCATGGTGATATCTACTTATGGTTACGCCATAGAGACAGAAAGCTTTCGCGAATATGTTTTCCCTTCCCATTCCTGGTCGGATGGTAGCGGCGTGTGCCGCAGTTTACAAATACGCGATCCATATCTTAATAAGACTATTATAATGCAAACAACAAAAAGGGTTAAGCATGTTGTAGCTGGCCAAAATATGTGTAGTCCCATCTTGGCGTAATCTTTCACTTAAACTATCTTTAAAATTTTACAGTTCTACCCTGTGTACTCGGTACACTTCCTATCTCTTAACTTTGGCTATACAATGTATCAGTTCGTATGACAGATTGAACAGATAGAAAGTAGCTTAATGTTAATACTTTTTCAAATTTGTATGGACACTTACTTGTATACCAGATCTAACCTTTCATTAAATTTCACTCTCACGTTTTTGCATCTCCATATATTCTTGCATTTGTGGTGTAGTCTTATATGGTTTAGGATTATGATATTGTACGACTTCTTGTCTGTCTGGCGACTGAAAGGCACTTGCTGACTCCAATTCACTTAAATCCAATGGAGGTGTTTTATATGGTAACACTGTCCATAAGGGCTGAATCCATCTATTTCCTAATCAAATAAGAATAAAATGGATTCAAAATCAAAGAAACAAGAACATTCTAAGATAAAATTTGCTAGAAACTCACCTGTATGGGGACTCTGCCAATAGCTACGATGCCTAGAGCACCAACAGAATCCAATGTTCAATATGCAGAGGAATGCAAACAGGAAAGAACAAATGGTGACCGTGACATAAAATGGTGTGAAGTCACCGTACTCGTGTTTCACAGAGAAGGGATTCTTCAGGTAATCGTCTCGCTCGTCTAGAATGGACATTTTATAAAGTTTAGACTGAGATTCTTCTGAAAAAGACAAAGATAGTTTTCCCTTCAGTACATAAACTTTAACTGAACTTAAATGGATTTAGGAATCGACTGAAGAGAATAAGATTGTTAAAATTTGCTTAATCCCAAGGAAAATAAGAACACTATCGTATCATTTTATAATTCATGAAATAATTTCCTCAAACGAAAGGAAAATCGCGTCATTTGTACTCAGAGAAGCAAAGGCGTGGCGTGAGGTCAACACAACAAAATTAGGGTTAATTAAATCAATTTAACGTTTCTTATCGAAGTCGAATTGATTACAATACATACTCGTCAATAACTTTAACGAGATGTGTATTTTAGATGCTAAAGTTCGTCGAATGTGTTCGTGAGGAACAAAACTTAACAACTTGAAGTGAAATGATGAAAACGTATTAGTACATCACTTACCCTGAGGTAACTTCTTTTCTTCTTTTTGCCCTTGTTTCGGAAGTTGATAAAATTTTTACTTATAATTTCGGATAATTATGTAGTAACAGCATGAAAGCTAACAACGCAGTCATCCGAAATACACGCGTCGCTTAATGCTTTGGAATCTGTTACACCAGTTGTATTTGGGCGGGGCGTTCTATACGGTGGGAGAAATGAGTACTTCAGACACATTTACATGTAACGATAAAATAAAACTAAAAATAATAAAACAGTTTCAAAATAGTGGTCCATCAAACTAACCCTTCTGCAACTTTCAGAAAATAAATTTTTAATTGTTCAAAATGTAAGTAGATAAAGAATATTATAATAATAGAATACTAATAGCCGTAAAATATTTTTAAGGTGATATAATAAAAATAAACGGTCACATACGGCTAGGGTAAACTGAGGGTTTACTTTTCGATAAAGAGAAATTTCATTGTAATGTAGTGTTATTTAAGATTTGCTAACGAAACTTTAATATAATGTTTGTTGAAGACTAATATAAAGAAATATTGGTTAGTATTGATTGCACTTTCTATTATCAATGTTTCCAAAAATTCATAATAAGGAAGCAGAGACAAGGTCGAAAATTGCAGCAAATGCATTGTATTTATTATAAATTACAATCTCTTATAGTTCACGACAATCAGGAACTATTGAGTTGATCTTTTGTAGCTATTATACACATATTTTCTAAAGATATATCGGTAGTAGTGTAGTACACCAGGTTGCCTTGAAATCCAACGGATTTCAAAAATTCTAAACGACCCCAGTTCAACAACGTTTTCACTTTACGACCGATATTTTCCCTTTGGCTCGAACTTAAATTTTTGACACACGTGCTGAAAAATAAAACATAATATTAAAGTAAAACTGCAAGGTTTAAAACTTTAAACGTCAATTATTCGAAAATAAAAGAACGTAACTTGTGCTGTTCTGCCTTTTTTAATCTTTTCCAAACAAATTTTGAGATAACTGAAAAACTTTTTTTATATCTGCTTATTTTCAATCTATTAACAAGGACATACTTTTTAACAAAAAAATGGTTTTTAAAGTTTTAGACAGTAGCATTACGTGATCTCATTTTGCGGCCATGTGACACCGTAGTAACAGTATCGTTCGCTACTATCACAAATGCACAACTAATTTGACCAATAGTGTCATTCGACTCAAACTTAGAATGTATCTTGCACACTTCTAACTGCCCATGATTGGTCCATCTACCAACATATCGTAATAGCAACGAACAATATTTTTGATCCAACCACCCATATATGCATTCGACTGAAATCTGATTCGTTCCTACTACTACAAATGCACGAAAAGCGCTGGTGGGGAAAATATCCCTCCCGTTATGCAACATCAGTGCTGCGCTGCGCAGAAACAGCAGAAAGTAGTTTTATGTTATTCATGCAACATTCGTGCGCCCAACTTGGCCCAACTGCACTACGTCCAGCACGATGCAGTCCACTCGCGAAGCTCGTGCGCTGGTGAAAGGGCAAATAATTGCCTATTACAAAGTTGGTTATACTAGCAAAGACATTGCAAGTGCTGTAAAATGCTCAGAGCGGACAGTAAGGAAATACATACAAAGGTATCACGACATGGGCGAGGAGGGTTTGTGGGACTGGCGCCGCTATAATGGTAGAGTAAGTAAGACCACCGCGGAAGAGGATCGCGCCATAATAAATGAGATGGCTCGGGATCCCTCTCAGTCTGTGTCAACGGTCGCTGCTAACTTAGATCTGTCAGTATCGGAGAGCACGGTTCGTAATCGTTTGCGAGAAGCCGGCTTGCTAGCTCGTAAGAGTGGTAAGCCAGAACGCAAAGGTCGGACTGTGCGAAAACGACGCACAAAACGCGCCCCGTTTAGGCTGGAACCGCTACCCAAGTCACAGGCCGAGTGGGATTCCATCATCTTCATGGGCAAAGCGATATTCTTGGCTTCCGTGAACGATGGTACCCTGTCGATACGCAAGTCTAATGCAGACACGCGAGCAAACGATGGAGAACACATTACGTACGCAGTGTGGGGTTGGATAAGCATGCATGGTCCTGGTGAGATGATCGAAGTATCGCCAGACATTGACTCCTCTGGATACATCGACATTTTGGAGAACACTTTGTTGCCAAGCGTTCGATCGGTATATCCAGAGAAGGAGATGCCTGTGATCAAGTTGATCCAGGGTGACAAGGCGCTGTGCACCTCCACTGCGGTGCAAGATTGGTTCCTAGAGCACCCGATGATACGTGTCTCGCAGTGGCCAGCGAAATTGTCGGGCCTCGATATGACCAAAAGCGTTTGGGCGCGAGTTGTTGAGGCCTGGCAATCGACTGGTACTACGATAACGCGGGATACGCTTAAGAATCACGTAATGAGTGTGTGGGAGCAATTGAGGAGCGAGCCAGAAAGGTTTGAAGTTCTTAGAAAGAACATCCAGGACCAATTCGGTCAAAAGGCTAAGTAAAATGGATGTCAGTGATACTGTTGTATGTATTCCTTACTAAATAAATGGCCTTTTTCAAGGCCACCAAAAACTGACGTTGGAACTTCTCTCGACTATTCTTGGTCTTTAGAAGACTGCAGAGACTACTCCCCGCGACATTTGAAGAACTCGCGAAATAAATATTTGACAAGAGATGGTCTTATTTTTTTAAACCCATTAATACCCAAGCAGATTATATAAAAATGTTAAAAGTTCAAGACATTTGAAGAAGATTGTGCAACGAGAAATTTTTCAGAACTATTTGAATATGTAAACTACGAAAAATTCTTGTATTTTCTACCAGTACATGTATGGTATAAAAAATATAAAAATTTCAAAGATATTTCTTTTGAAATAAATATATTTCTGATTCAAATTGTGTTTTACTTCGGAAAATTTGACTGAAAGAAAATGTAAGGGAAATCTTACGATCTGATTCGTTATTCTTTGTTCGAAAAATAGATCTAAAGATGTAGATATCTGATATCTGGTTTTCTTATCAAAGATGCATTTTTACTACACACATGAAGTGTAGGTAGAGATACCTGAAAAAATAAATACATAGAAGGTATCTATCTTCTTAGAAGATATCTAGAGATCCTCAGAAGGTATTTATCTTCTCAGGTATCCTCACTAAAGCTTTTCGCGCATATGACGTAGTACCAAAGGAAGGAATCGTTTAAACTGAGTGCGTATTTGAAATACCGAAAACCGAATATTAGAAACGATAAAAGTTAAAGACATTACCTTCTATCTTCGGAATTCTTTGAATCCGTTGTTCTACTTAAGTTAGATCCGCAAGTCGCCCAGCTGGCGATGCTGCACAAAATTGTAAATTCATTCGGCGTAAAACCAGATTGTTCCAAGTATTGTTTTCCAACATACTTTGCATATTCACATCTGTGATGACAGCAAAATGCGATCACTAAACCAGTGACATTACATTTAGGTTCGTCTTGCATTGCTCTAACTAAACAACTTACAGTTAAATCTGTGAACAATATTTTTTATGGTAAATCTAATGATATGGTATAGTTTTCATAGTACTTAAAATGTATGGAGTAAATACTTGAATACTGTACCTGTTGCTGATCCACATAAATGTTTAGCAATGCCAACTTTATGATTGAACTTTTGAATCTCTGTAATGTCATTCAGCTTCAAGTCAGCAATATCAGCACGTATCCTTTTTATTACAAGAGGAGACTGTTCTGTTTTCAATTTGTTATCACTTTTGTGCCTATGACTTAAACGATCTACTAGCATGATACAACTATTTTTTTTATCTTTAATCATTTGTCCCAACCAATAAGTTAATTTGCCCTTTCCTGCTCCAAATTCAATGAAACATGTATTATCTTGCACAAGATCTGCCTGCTCTAGGTGTGATAACAGTGAAGAACTTTGTAAGAGATGTTTTTTGACAATTTTCCCACAGGATTCATCCTTTAATTTATCTCTAAGTATTTCATGTTCTAATACCACATATGGAAATTGTGGTAATTTCTCTAAAAATGAAATTAAATGTGGTTTAAAATATAGTTCTATATAATTGTATGCTTTTTAGCACAAATTGCTGATAGAAAAGTAATGTTACATACAAGTTACCAACCATAAGCAACTTTCACTTTATCTATGACTGTATTTATAAGAAGTTGATTAAGTTCAGAAAGTGGTACATGCTGCGGTGCTTCATGTGTTTCATTCACATTGATTCCCTTAACTATAAATGAAGGCTGTGAGTCAATTAATCGCTTTGCATTGCATACTCTCAAGTGTTTGGACAATTTTGATTCATAACAAGTACTGAAAGGGATATACAAATTTTATGTATATAAAGTAAACACAATATGTTAATTCTAACAAAACTTCACCGACTGTGAAGGATCAAGAGGACATTTCACCCTTCTCTTCTTAGCTCCTTCAACATCATTAGTTTCCAAACTATTTTGATCATGTTCACCACAATATTTGTTTCCTTTTTTGACTGTCATACGACAGTAGCGTTTTTTTCTTTTTACAAAATACATACAATGAGTTTCCTCCAACATATTCGCAACTTTACAGATAGTGCTTTCACTAAAATATTCAATATATGCACTATTGATTTAAGAACAACTTAAGTCTCATGTACATTTAACCTATCAGCTGTTTTCTAGCAAGTAAACTTATGTTATGTCTAGCTTGAAATTATCTAGATAAAAAAATTATCTAAAAATTAAATATAAGATATTAGTCTACATATGTTGAGAAGATCCACCTTTATTTTTTATTAAATGCTGTATATGTACAATATATAGAGTGTACGAAAGTTCACGATTCTGTCTTACAATTTGAAAATCGATAGAACTAAGTGAGAAAAAAGATGATACCAGGAGAATTAACTTATTATTATTAAATTTGACTTAGTTATCAAGACATTTTAATATTCGTTACAAATTGAATACAAAACTGAGTATTATTCTCAGAGAAGGTTTATACTATATTTTATGAACACCTAATACATTGTGAATATGTGATAGCACGATTCTCCGAAAGGGGAGATAAAGGCGTTAGGGGTTCCACCCGTGGAAAATACTGTAGTCGGTAAAATAGGAGTACATGTCACGGCTGTGCGTCATTCCAAAGATGTTTTCACCGCTAGTGATTTGTATATTTCGATTTTCGTATTAAAATAACACTACTTAATCACATTTAAATTTTGGTTTAATTATTTTTACACCGTGTTATTAATAAAATACAATGTAACAAGAATTCAACAGTGAACAGCAATAATATTTTTACAAGTGAAATACCATCTGATTTTGTGGTATTTAAAACAATGTTTGTCATTTAATAATACCTGTAGTATAGAAGAAATACATAGGCTGTCATCCTCTGGAAGAAAGGTACTATTTAATTGTCTGTTGCAATATCAAATATGTGATTAAATTCGTATACCTATTGTGTACCTTGTTTGCTTAATGGAAACTTTTGGTACTGGTAACTATATAATAATAAAGGCATTGTATTATAGGTGAACCCAAATAGTTTGGTGGCACACTATTAAAATGCCAAGTTCATATTTATATGCCATAAACAATGAGGGACGTGTGTTTGGATTATCTACATCTGGGAACATGTGGCGGGAATTTATGTACCTGGGACTTGAATTCAAGCAGTTGTCTGCAGTTCCACACTTTATGTGGGCAATAGGAGGTGATCGTCAAGTTTATGTACATGTACATGGGCTAGATGTACCAATAAGAATCAAAGAGGAAATATATGAAAATGAAGTACGTTGATTGCTTGTTACTTGATACAGAATTAAATTGTAACTAATGATGTTTACATATGATACTGATGGGTAATATTTATAGCGATGGCTACCTTTGGAAGGATTCAGTGGAAGATTATTACCAACAGATAGGTACAACTTTTCCAGTCAAGATGGTACAGTTGATCGTAGTAGGGATAAAGTAAAATTACCTTCAATGGCTTGGCAATGGGAGGGTGACTGGCAAATAGAAACTACGTTAGATGGTCAACCCTTAGATCATGATGTAAATATAATCCAATAATCTTGAATCATATATCTTGTCAAATATTTTTTTGTAACTTGGTTCATTCTAATTATAACTTTATATTTCTATAATTTTTAGAAATAAAAGTTCTGTTTGTCTTTAGAGAAGTAATATTAAAGGAAACATAATGAATTTTAATTTTTATATTAACAATGCAAATAAATTGTGTTGCACTGTTGATAAAGTTTTTTATTCTTTTCTCTTGTTATGTTTCTTATAATTTTCTTTTATATGTAGATTTGTTGTCAGTTATCAACATCAAAACAAAGCCTTATGATCACAGAGAATCTGATATTTTGGTAGGGATGGACATATGCAGTTGATTTTCCAGCTACATATACTACAAAAAAGCAATGGAAATCTTGTGTCAGAAGACGCAAATGGGTTCGGTATAGAAGATACAGTGCTATGAATTCATGGTGTGCTATTGCACCTCTTCACAAAGATCCAACTGAGGTAAGTATTTTTGTAATGCTCAAAAAACTTTCTAACTACTTTTACACTATTATATTGCATAATCAGAGTAATATGATTTTAGGAACCATTTATTGACATATCTGTGGGTGGAAATCAAATACCTGGAGGTAATCCTGGAAACCTAGTAGTCTGGGCAGTAACCGCTCATGGGAGGGTATAACATTTTAAAAAAATTCTTTTGAAGCATTTTAACAAGCCTTAAAATATTGTATAAGTTGTAAAAACATTATAACTTACAATTCTGGTTACTGCAATAACTATAGTTCTAGTTTCATTGATTTATATAACATTACTTTAATAAAATGTGACTTTCATAATTAACAGTCACCATGATATACAGGTAATGTTTCGTGTTGGAACTAGTACAACTTGTCCAGAAGGGCAAAGATGGAGTGCTATAAAATTATCAAATGGCTACGAGGTGTCTCAAATTAGTGTTGGAATGACTGGTCTTGTGTGGGCAGTGTTAATGATTGGTAAAGCATTAGTACGTACAGGTGTTACTAGGGAAAATCCAATGGGTGTGTAACTGTCGTAAAATTACGAAAACGTTGTCTGTGTTTAATGTTTCTTAGAGTAATGAGTTTATTTATCTTTTATAGGGGAAGATTGGTCAGAAATTGAGCCTCCGCAAAAAGATTTAAAACTAGTACAAATTAGCGTAGGTACGGATGCTGTGTGGGCTGTAACACAGGATGGTGGAGTATGGTTTAGGAAAGGAATTAAAGGTGAAATGAGTGGAGTTTGTGAACAAATGGCTACTGGTACTGGATGGGTGGAAATGTTAAGTAAAATGTCGTTAGTATCAGTAGCTCCAAATGATCAGGTAATTTAATTTGTTACAAAGATAAAAAATATTTATTTTGAAGAGAAAACTTATTTTTATTTATTTAATAATTACCCAGGTTTGGGCTATTGGTAATGATCGGTGTTTATATTATCGTACTGGTATTACACGGTCGGAATTAACAGGTAAAAAGTGGAGGTTAATAAACGCACCTCTTCAACTTAGTAGAGCGAGCAGTAATGCTAGTTTATCATCAACCAATAGACATAGTATGTGCGGTACACCTCAGCAACAGAGACATCAAAGTTGGGGATCATTGGTATTTATGCTATAATTATGATTAGTATTATGATCTGTTAGTTTCTGCTTAATAATATAAGAAGATAATCATTTATAGAATCGACCACATAGTACTAGTGACGGTACAACATTAATTAGAGAATGGGAAGAACAGTCACGATCAGCACCAACACCAACGTCGTTAAAATTATGGCAACGAGCAAATGATGGTACATCTACTAAGAATCCACAGCAAACGTCTTTCCAAGACATATATATAAAAGAGGACAAAAAGAGGTAAATATATAAACATGCTTCATAAATGTTTCTATGAATCGTGTAACAGTTTATTTTTGTTTCTCTTAATAAAAACATTTTACATATGCATAATTACAGATCTACAAATTCGTTAGATATGGGTGATCTGACTCAAGCTAGTGTTGCAAATATAACTATATCGAACGAATCGTTGACCAAAACTGGAGAGTCCATAGTAGTCTCTGGAAAAGGGATGGGAAGTACTGTGAAGGTTAGTATACGAGTTAATTATGCATATCTTTTGTCTGTTTACACTTGTTTTCCTGAAATTAAACTATAAAATTGAAATAATACAGATCAACCCAGCTGCGTGGAGTCCCGTTCATTCAGTCGGCTCTATGGTAGGTGTTGAAGCGCACCCAGAAACGGATGGAAGTATATTCGACCCCGACTTAACTAGCGATTCTGGTGTATATGGAGAAGAAGATGATAGTTCAGGTGCAATGTATTGGGCTGAGTGTGATGCATCGTGGTATAAAGTAGAAGCTGGTGCATGTTTCGTTGACCCATCTAATCCTCCAAAATGGTATTAAAATGATTAAAGTTGTGATTAAGTAATGTGATTAAACATGTATATACATACTTTAAATTTGTAGGATTGCTGACACTAATGGTACAAGTCATGGAGATATAGCAGAACCATGGAGGATACATATTTTAGAAGAATTGAAGAAAAGACTACAAAAAGTACAATTCGATGCAGAGAGATATGAAAAAGTTGTTGAAAAGTGAGGTCTTAAAACTTTTGTACAAGTGCAACTTTATACATAATGGTTCATTGCAGGTCATCCTGGGTAAAAAATGGCGACGTGAAATGCAAAATTAAAGGAAGTACTTCTTATGAAGATTGTGTTCTTGAATTAGAATGGATAAGTAGCGACAGTGGATCCTTAGATTCCGGAACTGTAACTGTTCTAAATTCAGATGGCGCAACAACAATTGTAAGTCGATCAAAATATCTATCAAATGTTTATTAAGTTCTAATAAGTATCATTTTTCCAGATTCAATTCCCCGTATCTGAAATCATGTGCGTTGTATGCTGCAGTGAACCAGGTAGTCCAAGAATAGCAATTCATACTCCTCGGTTAGATCGGTCTAAAGTTCTTAGATTGCAATTTTCTAGTGACACTGAAATGGAAGATTGGTTAGCACATTTAACTTCGGGTATGAATACATGCTTATATTTGCTTCATGCTATATTGATACTCTAATTGTAAACGCCCATTTATATCTTCAGTTTCTTGCCAAATGAATAACGTTTATGGAAGGCCAGGGCCAAATTCAATTTGGACTACTACTGCATTAGGAGATGTATACGTATATGATCCTGCTACTCTAGAAGTAAGTTAACATACAATCCAATTTCGTAATATTAAATAGTCAAATTGCATAATAGTTTCTATTTATACTTCCATTGTTTATAGGAAAGTCAATGCGATAATAATACTTACGTACAAGAGTTAGATGTTGCTGGGAAAGAATTGCCGTTTGAATGTATATTACAAAATGGTTTTGGGTATGGTAGTTCTATGAAAATCACAGTTTGTATTCATGATGATGCTGATAGGTAAGAGTAACATCAGGTTATAGTAATTACGTTATTCATACATATAATTAGTTTTTATTCAATCTTTTTGTAACCATCAGGTTGTCATTCAATTTTGTCTGTTATACGACTATATCTATGAGACAAAAGGCTATAGTGGACAGCCACGATGTAGCGTTACACTTCAATCCAAGACTTAAAGAGAATATAATTGTACGAAACACATATCAAAACGGACAATGGGGCGACGAAGAGAGAAATGGAGGTAGCCCTTTAAAAGCTGGCTCCGATTTTACGTTAGAAATTGTTTGCGAAGCACGTGGATACAGAATATTTATTAATGGCACGGAATTCACTCTCTATAGCCATAGAATATTACCGCAAAGTATTACACATTTACGAATCAAGGGACTAATGACATTGTGCAGTGTTGTTTATAAATCCACGTCTGTATGTAATAATAATATTAGTATGATTACGTGGATGATAACAAATATGATAGAATTATGATGTTATTATTCTACATAGGTAATCATCGATCCAATTACAATGTTTTGGAGACAAATGGGCGGACATTTGAAAAAAGTTGAAACTTGCTCCGTTGGCGTGACATGGGGCATAGGATATGACAGCACTGCGTGGGTATATACCGGTGGTTGGGGTGGTTTATTTTTAAAAGGTATCTTAAAGTTAATAAAAATTGATTTATTTAAACATTTAAGAAAAACACAAATTAAGATAATTAATATTGTGTATTGATGTTTACAGGATTGGATAGCAATACGGGGATAAATACTATGGTAGATACTCACAACTATTACGTTTATGAGAACCAACGTTGGAATCCTGTAACTGGATATACTTCCCATGGTCTTCCAACAGATCGTTATATGTGGAGTGATGCAAGTGGACGTCACAAACGTACTCGTGAATATACGAAATTATTATCGATGCATTGGCATTGGGTAAGGACCATTATACTGAACAAATAAAAAGTAAATTGACTTTCCATTATAATAATTACACTTATTAAAATAGGTATCAGATTGGATAGTAGATTTTCATACGCCTGGGGGAGTTGATAGAGATGGTTGGCAGTATGCTACCGATTTTCCATCTCAATATCATGGTAAAAAACAGTTTACTGATTACGTAAGAAGAAGAAGATGGTTTCGAAGATGTGAATTAACGACTAGTGGGCCTTGGCAAGAATTAGGAAACACAAAATTGATTGATGTGTCTTTATATGTAAGAAAGATTCGAAATGGAATATCAGATATCCAATTATAACTAAATAATAATGTTATGGTTTTCATTAGGCAACTGGGATGCCTGGAACAGATGCTCCAGTGTATATATGGGCAGTAGCTTCTAATGGTGAAGCATTATTCAGGAGAGGTGTTTCAGAATCCTGTCCAATGGTATAAATAGATATTTTACAATGTTTATTGTAAACTGTACATCTAGTAGTATAATATATAATATTATTTAGGGAGTTTCGTGGGAACATATACCAAGTGACCAAGCTTTAGTAGGAATTTCTTGTGGCCCAAGTGGTCAAGTTTGGGCTGTTGGAAAGAATGGTTCCTCTTATTGGAGATTAGGTATTACTCCTGCAAAACCTACAGGTAAAGATAATATAACCATTATATTAAACCAAACATTCATTTAAGTTACTATTTCAATGTCATTCACTTTCTTTGATAGGATCCCAGTGGCAAAACGTTGAACCCCCAGCAGGTGCACATTTAAAACAAATCTCTGTAGGAAAAGACGTCGTATGGGCATTAGATACAACAGGTAGACTGTCAGTGCGGCGCGAAGTCCAAATGAATGTTTTTCCAGAAGGAACGTATTGGCAAACATTGCCTGCGATGCCAAACGACCCCATTCACATAGGTATTTTTAAAACTTGTATATCATACGAACCAGCGTTTCCCAACCTCGTAGAATCCAACAGTAACCTTAGCAGTATCCTCCAATCTAGTATACCGCTTTATTTTTCCTCAAATATGTTGCTAACCATATTAGCAGTTCATCTCAACTCTGTACTAGTGTCTGTGTGTAGTTACATGGTGACTGAAATTAGCAGATACTTATATTATCACTAAATGGTGTTAAATAACTTCACAGAAATATCCATCTTAATTTCGTTTTGGAAATATTGCAGAAAAATATAAGATACAATATCCAAAGGCTGTATTTCTTGGAAAACTCCGCAGATTGCCCTTCAAACCACGCCCTGCGTTGGGAAACGCTGATATAGACAGCACACACGTTAATTTAGATACTCTTTCTGACCCCTCTTGCATAGGTATATTCTATAGGAGTTTATAAATGCGATTTAAGCTGTAAATAGTATTTTATTATTAATGGTTTTTCTAAACATCGATGTTTGTTATGAGTTCCTTAAAAATTAGTGAAATTCTTTATGATTTATTCTTCTCTGCATGCTTTATATTTTGACCACGTTGTACATGTAATACTACTATGTCATTGTAGTGAACTTTACTTTGAACAAAATGTGTAATTATTTTTTGTTCCTTTTAGATATGTCTGTTATAAACGCAAAGCAAGGTTTTCGACACGTCGCTGTGGCAAGAGAACACGGTCAAGTATGGGCAGTTTCGGGAGCCGGTATTCTTTGCCGCAGAATTGGCATTACCGATACAAATCCAGCTGGAACTGGTTGGACCACAGGAATAGGGGTGAGTTGATTGATCATACTAAAAGAATTAATAAAACGTTGGATTGCATCCTAAAGTTATCATTACTCTTAACAGGCAAATTGGCAGTATATAAGTGTGGGAGGACTTGTAAATAAAACGAAATAATTGATTCATTGTTAAAGCAATGAAGCAAATCGATTCGTTGTAATAAGATACAAGACAAAGTATTATATTATCCTATCTAGCAGTGTGATATTTTAGCTTTTTGTTTTTACAAAGCAATTTTTAATGAATTCGTTGAAATCAATGCATGTGCGTTATATAAGATAGATGTTTTATATAAAAGTTGATGGCTTAGCTATGTAATAAACTCTTTGCTTTGTCAACAGTTTTATCCACTTAAGGTGGATATTTCCGTTGAATAATAATAATGAAAGAGTCAAATTGTTCTTTCAAGTATTAGCTTAACACATGACGTATTTGACAATGGATAAAAAAGATTATTTTAGCTAAAACGTACAAACATGAACAATAACTGAATTTTTAATCTATATTCCTGTGCTTGTTGTTATGCCTATAACAGTAAGCATTTGCAAAGAAATAAAACAACAAGATTATTATAACAGAAACTTAATGATAAGATTTTCCTGTATAGTTTCGCCATACAACGCTGCAGTGATATAATCAGTAATACATTCCAAACTTGTGCATTTACATAAATATTGCATAATTTATAATACTGTAGAAGTAGAAAATAGCACGAAATATTAATTTTATTTTTTTAATAAACGCATTGATGAAATCACAACTTGATTCTAACAGATGCCTTGTCTAGGTATAAATTATTTTCATTATTATGACATAAAAAAAAGAATGATTACAGATCTTTATGACGAAAAATGAGACTGCTAGTATGAATTTAGGAAACTGAAATCATGACGAAATAAAATAATAATTTGTAACTTTTTAATTTAATACTTTTCATTCGTAATTCGAGTTTGTGTAAAATATTTATTAAGAACTAATTAAACAGATTACTTGGAAAAATAATATTGTAGTAATAGTCAAAAGCATAAAAAATAAAATGAATGTTTATAAATATCCCAAAAAATTATTCACCAAACAATACGTTTTTATTTTAACGAAATGAATATCTAATATTTTTTTTAAATTATACTAATTAAATTTGTCTATACGAACTAATTCCATGCAGTACTTTTAATGTGGTGCTGTCACATTTACATTCATTGTTTTTAGGATATTATTTTGGAAAAAAGATATACCATAACGTTCCAAGCCTATATAAAACTTTATTGTATTTGAAAATATGTTCAAAATGTTATTACTAATGCATAACGTCATAAATAATTTAAAATATTGTTACTGTTGCTTACTGTGTCATAAATTATAACTGTTAAACATTATTTTGTTGACAATATACTTATATCATGTAATTGTCTGTATGAATATGTATTATAATAGCTTTCTAGTACTTAATTATATGACCAATAAATAATTTTTTTAAAATAACAAATATAATTTTGTTTTTAAAATAATATTAATTAAGAATAGAAAAATTTATATTTTTCAAATTAATCTACTATTAGTTTATATAAAACAATATACTTTATTAGTACAAACAGCACTTAAACAATCAATAAACATAGTATAATTTTTTAAGACATATGTACATTGTGTAAACTTGTTATCAATATATAAATACAAAAAAGGAACAAATTTCATAATCTTAAATATAATACAATAGGTCAAATTTTTTACAATATTCGCGAGCATATCATTAGTATTTAAAGTGTAATATGTTTTGATGCACATTCAATGTGCGTAAATTTAATGCCCTGTTTGATAATGTGTAAAAATATTCTGTAGAGTCAAGAAGATAATATCTTTTCTTTATGTATTAACATCTCATTCCTATTAAAGAAGTAGCAAACAATAAGTTACCGTGAATTGTGTAGCATTCGTATTTAAATATCATAGTCATTTCTTGTAATACTTAAGATTTTGTTTGAGATGATTTCTATTACAATTAATACCAAATTTATCACATATTACAAGTTCATTAGAATCGGGTTACGATTCTGACTTGATCCGCATATTTCCATCTCATCATTTCTGTTTCCAATTTATCCCTTTTCCCTTGTTCACTGTGAGATATTCCGTAAAAGAAGTATATAGCGAAACCTAGACGGAATAAAGATGACGATAAGAGTAAACTGTAACTTATATGTAGGAGTATGTGTATGTTTGTATAGCATATATATCTGTATTTACCAATAAGCATCCAAATGGCAAATCTAATCCACGTAAAAGCATCTAATTGCAACATTAAATACAGGTTTATGAAAATACTACAACATGGAAGAAGTGGCACTAAAGGTACCTGTAAATATAAATGGTTGACCAACATATCACACATTATATTTTACTTTAAAAGTCAATTTGCATGATGTGTACTCATACCTTAAATGATAATTCAACATCTTGGGTAGGTTGTCTCGCAATAGCTGCTAAATTCAGTAATAATACTATCACAAGTACGACTAATATCACAGATTCTAATACGCTATTACCAAAGGCTTTTGCACCTACGTGTTGAATAAAAATCGCAATAGCTAATAGAATAATACCTGCAATAACAATGACAGACATATAAAATTCATGTTAATACAATCAAAATTTTTAATAATAAAAAACAAACTTACACAATATTATGATACCATATTTTGCAATTTTATCAGTAATCTCAGTTATATCTTTTTGGTTATGCAAATTAAATATATGTTTCAACACACTAACTGGCGTTAGTTCGAA
Source organism: Calliopsis andreniformis (assembly GCF_051401765.1). Taxonomy (NCBI): domain Eukaryota; kingdom Metazoa; phylum Arthropoda; class Insecta; order Hymenoptera; family Andrenidae; genus Calliopsis; species Calliopsis andreniformis. Next base: position 4,838,712 of record NC_135063.1, read on the forward strand.
ACTATCCATTGCTGTTATAGATTGAGTATTAGATATACAGTCTTTTCCCTGGTATCTAATCATAAAAATGTAGTGAATATTATTAATTCTGCTTAATATTATATTAACACGTTCAGTTTTTACATTATGTGTCTGTGGGTATTTTGTAAGGCAAAACGACCTAGGACATATTTGTAAAAAATTCGAGTCATCGTCTCAATTGGTCTCGATTAATAATAAAATTTACGTTTGTAAAAAAAATAAAGGGTATTAAAAGAATATTTTCATTTAAAAATAACAGTTCAAAAAGACTTAAGTCCATAAGACAATATTGAAGTTAAAAATTTTAAACGCCAGTATCTCGAAAATAAAAATATATGACTGAGGTCATTTTGTCTGACAACCACAGAAATTTAATGTTGAATGCATTTACCTCAATACCAGCACGGATATGGCCACAATCGTATAAGCTAACAGTGTTCCAATGGACATCATATCTATTAATTGTTGGAGATTAAATATAAGTGTCATAGCACCCGTAAATAAACCAGAAATCGCTGTTCCTATAATAGGTGTCATCGTTTTACGATGTACCACTGCGAAACGTTTGAAAATGATTCCATCGCTGCCCATAGCGTAAAGTATCCGCGGTAAAGGAAACATTGCACCAAGTAAACTCGTGCATAAAGCGAATGCCGCACCAATATTAACGATCCATTTGATAGTGGTCCATCCGATTTGATCGAATACATAGGGAAATGGAGCATCCACGTCCTGAATGCAGAGAAATGATAAATGATGAACAGGAAGCTGCTTGAAAAAGCAATATTAAAGAAATGAAGTGTACCTGATCATAATAAGGCCACATCATAGTTAATACGGTGGAAATACTGAAATAGGCCATTAAAATTATCACTAAGGACACGACAATGGCAATTGGTATATTACGTTGAGGATTTTTAGCTTCTTCACCAGTGGTTGCCACAGCATCAAATCCAACAAACCCATAAAAACACTTTGCTGCACCGACCATCACGCCATTTATTCCAAAGGGCATGAATCCTCCAGCTCCTGCATGCTTCACTGTATCCGGTATATCTTTTATATTTATCCTCCAATTCGCAGGATTCGCTAGGGATACAAGGAAAATACAATTTCTATCAAAACATTAGACTGGATTGTGTGCTATCTTAAATGCCTTCAGTAGTTTTTACCTTTAATGGATCCTGCCACTATGATGATCAAAATGGTAATTAAATTCACGACTGTGAATATGTTATTCAACATTGAAGACTCTTTCACCCCTATACTCAGCAAGACCACGAGCAGCATCACAACAGCGAATGCAAAGAAGTCCGGATATTCGGACAGAAAAGAAACATGAATGGGCATGACAGAGTATAACCATTTGCTTATTGCATTTCCTATTAATGCGTCCAGGTAATTACTGAGTCCTCGGGCGACACTCGCAGTACCTAATTGGAAATCAAAGAAAAGAATAAAACATTTTCAACGAATACTTAGAAAAAAATTGTTCTCAAGGTCATTTATTTTCTTCAAGGTCGTAGATATTTTGTATGGGACCATATATTGTTACTATTATATTTTTGTACTATACATATCCGTTGACTTTGGAATGATTCTGAAGTAGAAAATGTGATGACCATTTGAAAATCAATTTCTGATAAGAAAAAAGTTTTTCTGTGCGTACCTATTATGTATTCCAATATTAAATTCCATCCTATGATAAAGGCAACGAATTCCCCCACTGTTACATAACTATAAACGTATGCCGATCCTGCCTTTGGAACTCTGGAAGCAAATTCCGCATAGCACATTCCTGAAATCCAAACGAACATCCTCAATGCACGCATCAAGTGTCCTTCAAAGGTAATTGAGGGATTACCCGTTTAAACAATTATCACGGTTTAACTCTTTGACTGGCAGTGATTCAGCGAACCTATCATCGTAAGTCTGACAGATCAATTTACTCGTTTACTGTTGCAGAGAAAGTATTGTTATGCTGTAAACGGAACGTAGTTTGTGAATCTATTTTTCATTTACAAATTAAACAATTTTCGAATATAAAAATATGCAAACTTAAGAATTTTTTAAAATTTCAAATCATAACCGATATAATAGAAGGACACAGAAGGATCTATAGATCCGTCGATAAGTCAGGAAACTACAGACAAGGTAAAAAATGATTTTCATCTTACAGAAACTTGTGTCATGTACTTGAACTAAATCGATACTATAACAAGATTTGAAAATTGTTCAACATAACTGCTATTATTAAATTACTAAACATCATTTAATTGACAGGATATGAGAAAAAATGTTCTATTCCATTTCTTTCCCGCCAAATTTTAATTAAAATTTTTGCCGCTATTAGGATCTCACTGAAATCTAAATCGGTAAGGTAGGAATCTCGCAAGTCTCCTTTTTATGTTACAATGTTACTTATTTTCTGCCTTCTCTATTGTTAAATTTCTTTAAATTTGAAACCGCGCATGAGCAAGAATTGCTTGTCTGTTTGATTCTGAAAGGGTTAATGGGAACAAATCGTTATTATGTGAAGAAACGGCGATCACGCTTTACCAGCGAACGCGGAAGCGATGGCGGCGATGAGGAAGGAGATACAAACAGCTGGACCAGCTGTTTCTTTGGCGATGCTGCCAGCAAGGACATAGACACCGAGGCCAAGGGTTGAGCCCACTCCGAGCGCTGTAAGGTCGAATAGACCAAGAACTCGAGCCAGTTCTCCTTTACTTTCTTGGTTGTCGTCCACGCGTCTACGGGACAGCGCCCTCCACAGTTGGTTCGCCATCACGAGCATTCTTCTCAGTTGCCCAAATGCTTGACCCTCGCCTGAAAAATGAAGGTCGTGGTTCGACCATCTAATGCATCCTTGAACTTATTCCTCACCGCGTAAATAACTATGTTAAGGACCATTCGAATGTAAAATCACTGAAGGAAGCAAGGAAGTTCATACTAGGGAACGATTCTGTATGTATATCGAAGTCTGCGTTTCTCCTTTCTATTTCGTTGGCTACGATATTCCTCCGTAAGCAATTTTCAAGGACTCTCAAGGTAGAATTAGCGATGGGAGTTCGAATCTCAACTTCGAAGCGATTCGAAATTTTTCAAGACTGAAAATTCGAATCACTTCAGACATGATTCGAAGTTTTGAAAGACGACTCAAATTTTTCGAACTTTCTTTGATACTTTATGTTAATAGTACTGCTTAGTCAAAAATATATATTGGAAATGCTTTTGAGATATTGACCCAACCCTCAAGACCTATTAAATCCCTTAGAACTTTTAAAACTACCAAAATTTTCAAGTCTAAAGACCCATTCAAATTCAAGATTCAAGATTTATAAAGACTTATGAGTTCGGTTTCGACACTGTCTTTCAGGGCAGCTCATATTTGTATAAATATTTCTACTTGTTCGAATAGCAATGTCATAGAATCCATAGTAATATTGTTTAAGGAAATACACTTTGCTGCGAAACGCTTTGCAAGTGACGACAAAAAACAACGTGTGCTACTAATTGCAAGTAGCAGTCGGAGTAGGAGAGCATAGCCTTCAGAATGCCTAGAAAGTTATTCCTTAGTGTAATTAAATTCTCGTAAAAAGCATAAAGAATTGTACAAAGCCTCAAAAGAGCGGAGAATCTTTGAAATTTGATTATGCAAACAAATAAAATAAGATGTCTCCTACTCAGATACGAGTGGTAGATAACTCAAATCGATAAATCGGTATTAAGGTGGCTGAGATTGATCGTACGCGCGGCATCCATGTATTCCATATCTCTTAATCAAGTGCGAGATTTCTCGAACACATTCTCGAATCTGAATATCTACACGAGTCGTGTGAATAACTGTATAACGGACGTAGGTATGTATGTGATTAATTTGATTCAATAGCTTTCGCTGAATATCTGTAGATACATATTTTCCTGGAAGACAAATATTTTTTACTACTCTCGAATCTTCTATTTGCTTATTAAAAGTTATAAGTGAGGTTTATCATGATAAACGCTTAAACAAAGAAAAGTAAAAGAAGTTTGATTAAGGGATCATTTATCAAATACAAGTGGATGACAATGCAGTACGAAGTTATACACATCGATAAACACTGTATACGATGATAACAGTACTTTAACGTCAGGATTACATGTTCAATAAAAACAATTCTCCGATTATGCAGAAATAGCTTCTCAATACTTCGAGATATTCAGCTATATGTGTCAATCAATTCTTTATCCAAAATATGATACGCAAAACAATAATGTAATTTAGATGAAAAGAGACGCTTACGTTCCGGTTGTCAGGATATTCGATTAATTTTCATGATTATGTGTACTATCGTTAATCCGTGGTAATTTAAATTGATCTGAGACACATCTGTAGATATTAAATAAGTCGATAATAATTGGACTTCTGACACGTACTAAAGTGGAATGTAATAAATCGTCATCCTCAAGTAGGCATTCTTAGTTTTAATTTTGTCGATTCTACAAGCTGATTACTAGATTGCGGTTTTTTATGCATTTATACAAATTTTAAACGTGTAAAAAATTACAGAATGCATACAATATTCAAAAATATAAAAAGTATGAGGACTAAAGTCCTAATGATAGTATTTGATACACGAAACAACCTTTTATTTAGGTTCCATTTTTTAAACTAAAAATATGAAATTGTATAAAAATCCGCAGTCTACTGATTGCAGACTGAACAATCCTTTTTCTATCTAATGAGGTAAATGACCCAGTGGCTGACTATATCTCTCAGTATCTGGACACTAACGTTAATTTTATTTAATTTTAAGCTTAAATTCTAACACACCTAATAAAAAATACTATATTCAGTTACTGGAATGCAATTCAAGTGTCAAAACGTGCATTGTTAGGTTGTCTACTATGTGATATCCTAAATGTCTAAGTATTAGGGCATTTATGTACCTTAAATAAGGAGATAGTCGATATAATGTACATATGGAATTTTGAATCGGTTATTAGAACAAAGTGGTCATTCACCAAATTTAGAAGTGTCGGTTTTTCCTAAATCGTACATTATGTGTTCTCTAGCTACTGTTTCCTAGAAGTGCCGCAATAATCGCATGATTAACCAATTTGCGTCAATATGAGTAGTGAACGTACAGTGCTTCTTAATGTTTTATCGCAAGGCAGTATCGAAACCGTGAACGCGCGAAAGGATCGCCTTATGATTGATTTATACCACGCTGTCGGATTAATCGTTGCATAACCACGTGCCAACGAGTAATACGGTATTTTTTCGAGTCACCATACAACGAAATTGCATTCAACGAGACTGTTTTCTGTGAATGGAACGAATCATGCCAATCACAACGCTAATATTAGACGAAACGACAGCATTAAACGGGTAAAGACGTTGAGATGCAGATTGGTCCATTATCATAACACGGAACGTGCCATCCTGTCGACTCATCGTTTCAATTTTCTGAACATGGGAATCTCTTCCGCAAAACTTTCTATGAGAAGTGAAACCTTGTAAGACAAGTTCATCTTGGAAATTTTTCTGCTGACTACTTTTAATGTCTTGCCTTTCCTTGATCTTGAAATTCTTGTGCAAATATTTATTGAAAGTTCTTTGCATTAAAAAAAAAGTATAAATCAATTCAATTTCAATTAAAAAAAAAAGTAATGACTAAATAGTTAGAATAAACATATCTGTCATACTAAGAGGCGGGGAAACGAAGTACATTTCAAAGAATTTTTCTATGCTAAGCTGTTTTTTATATTCTTTGTAAAGATTAAGATTTTAAAATATTGCTTCATTAATAATATGGCCTCAATTCGCGCCTAATGTACCTTATGATAAATGCGACCATGTTTGAAGATATCATTAATCATGATTAATTATAATGACAAGTAGGATATTAATTTTAAAAATAATTTGTAAAATTAAAGTATGGTCAAATGATTCAATAATAAGTTGAGAAGAATTCACGCTGTCGAGTAGAGTAGAAATTTTTCTTGTCTGTTCGCAAGAGAACTTCCACGGCTCCCCCATCGCTCGTATTTTCGCCTTGATCCCTTTCAGCGGCAATCGTGATCAGTAATTTGAAAGAGGAACGTTATGTACTCGCGGTTCTATACGAACAACGCATAGAAAGGTTTCCTCTCGTCACGCGTGATTCCTCGACACTGTGATTCCCCCATGAAGGGGGAACGTGCCATAGATGGGAACGCAGGACGAATCAGTAAATAACAAGTATCTACATAATTTTATCTATGTAATTACATGGAACACGTATTATCGGTACGATAATCGTGTAATCTGATTCTGCATCAAGATGCAAAAATAAACAGAATCTCTGAAGAGGATTTGATTTATTGTTGTCATGAATATTGGACAGGAAATAACATCGAAATTGTCATTTCCTACTTAACTAAAAATCAAATTCTAATCGTTTACGATTCTACAAAAACAAGGGAAAGCTATTATCAAGTATTAATTCCTATTGAATATTTATCTAAATGTTCATTATCTTGCTCGATGCGTGTGATCGGTTATTTCGAACGGCAGCAAATAATTTCTGAGATACTTTAATCAGTAATCACTATCTCTTGATTCAATAACATTTACATGGGATGTTCTTCGATATACGTGTACAATATTCAAAAGAAACATCCTGCTGATAATTATATCTCGAATCGTACTAATTGTTACGAGGTCTCATAATGTCTTTCCATTTTTAAGACACTCTAAAAGTTATTTGACAGTTTTTGAGACGTTACAGAAAAATCTGCTGTGGTTGTATGTGACATGACCCTAATTAATTAGTCGAGTACACTCTACGCACTGCCTATCGAATTTCGTGAGAACAGCAACCCATATTTTAGGAATTTCAGCGTGACATTGACGCAAGGGGAGCCAAACAGAATCGCAGTGCCGCAGACATTAGCTGGTCCTCGACGTGACAAGGTCACAGGCCAATTAAGGCGAGGCATACCGTAGTATAGTCTGTCCCCATTGTGCCCCCGTTTCCCTGTCGATACTCAACGTTATATTTTTATTTACAATTCCTATGAAGGATAATTACCAATTTCATCTATCATATTTGACGATATTTTCTACATTTGATAAACTTTGACTCGTTACTTTTCCTCTATGTATCACGGTTGCTTCGTTCAAAGGATGCAGTGTGAAACTGTTACCTTTCGACGTTCTGAAGAAAATTAACAAGAACCAAAAAAAAAATAATTCGTATTACAAGGTCATTCGAATAAGCTGAAAAGGGAAATGAGCCTAACTTTTAATATGAAGAGATGTTCAATAGAAGATTTTGTACAAGGAATTGGAATTTAAAACTTAAATTTAATAAAAAGACTGAAAATTTGTAAAATTTATAAAGCTAAAAATGAAAAATATTCAGTATTTAAGAAATTGAAAATAGAATAATATTAAATACCTGAAGACTTGAAATCGTTCGCATGCAGAAAATAAAAAAGATTGATGAAAACATCACGTGTAGCTCTAGCGCAAGGTGAAAACTGCAATTACAAATCACTTTTGCAACTTTACACGTCGATGTTTATCGTGAAAACAATAACAGCACTTGTTGGATGTATACTCCATCTAAAGCATTCGCTTGAAAGGATACTATTTAGACAACTGCGGCGATTAACCGCTTGCAATGATAACCCGCGTCACGCTACGTATTCCTGTAGAAATTTTGTTGCATCCATGCTGAATAATTAACATAATACTCTGTTCAACAATAAATATTAATAAATGATTCTTTCAACAATTCTATATTAAAAATAGAGACTGAAATGTTACCACATCCAGTAATTACACATAATTACACGTAAGGTACAATACATGAAGCACAATAATAAGGTGTGAAACCGAGCAAAAAATCAAACGTATAAACTATAAACTTGAAATTTCAAAGTATCTATGTAGAAACACTGGCAATTCACGGTTCGCAGCATAGGTATCATTATTAACGGTCCAACGGACACCACAGAACAATTTTCCTGGTTTGAGAGAAAAATAAGAGGTCTTAACCCAAAAGCATCGTCAAGTCATGAGAAAATGTCGTAAGACTTCCTCTTTCAGACAGTTTTTTCTCCTTTAATATATCAAATGTTATGTACGTACTTACAAGGCAACCAGTTTATTGCCACGCGACCTAAAAGCAGTAAAGAAAGAGAAAGGAATTCTTTTGGTACCTGTACAGCACAATCGTAATGAAAAAGAAAATCTTGACACATGTGATTTGCGCCGCACGTGTCTTACAAAACGTGGAGATAATAAGTATAGTTTTAATAATTTATGTATGATTTATTTGACACTTAGGAAATAGAATTTGTATTTTTAATAGAAAAATACGAAATAGAAACACTTTTTTTTTTTACAAAATGCGCATAAAATGCTAATATCTCGAACATGTGCACCTGTGACTCATGGTCTTTTTGCTTGGTAACCACAGATACAATCGTTAAAGAATTCCTTAATAATTTTTTCCTGTAAAAGGAATATCTACCCATATTATCCATTGATAGGCTTCTTGTATATATTGCAATATAATAAAGACGATAAATTGCAGCAATTGTCATTGAATCGGTAACGTTCTAATAAAAAAAAGCAAATTTGATTGTCGTTTACTATTCGATTATAATAAGTAAAATGTATACATAAATTAAGATGGACAAGAGAACACTATGCTTTACCCCCTTCGTTGCTTGGATGCTCTTATAAAAATTAGATAGGAAGTCAAAGTAACTTTTTGCAAAAGATTTCATTTGAATTAAATGTAAGTCAATACTAACACAATATTAATCAATTCTAAGCTTGAAATCGTTCGTATCCAGAAAATAAAAAAAGTAGGTGAGAATATCATGCGTAGCTTTAACGCAATATGAAAATTACAATTACAGATCACTTCTGCATTTTACACGTCGATGTTTATCGTGAAAACAACAACAGCACTTGTTGGATACATACTTCACCTAAAGCATACGCTTGAAAGGATACTATTTAGACAACTGCAGCGATTAACATGCTTGCAATGATAACCCGCGTCACGCTACGTATTCCTGTAGAAATTTTATTGCATCCATGCTGAATAATTAACATAATACTCTGTTCAAGAATAAATATTAATAAATGATCCTTTCAACAATCCTATATTAAATATAAAGACTGAAATGTTACCACATTCAGTAATTACACATAATTACGTGCAAGAAACAATACATGAAGCACAATAATAAGAAGGTGTGAAACTGAGGAAAAAATTAAATGTATAAACTATAAACTTGAAATTTCAAAGTATCTATATAGAAACGCTGGTAATTCAGGGTTCGCAGCATTAGGTGTCATTATTAATACCTCAGAACAATTTTCCTGGTTTGAGAGAAAAATGAGATGTCTTAACTTAAAAGCATCGTCAAGTCATGAGAAATGTCGTAAGGCTTTCTTTTTCAGATAGTTTTTTCTGCTTCGACATATCATATGTTATGTACGTACTTACACGGCAACCAGTCTACTGCCACGCGACCTAAAAGCAGTAAAGAAAGAGAAAGGAATTCTTTTGGTATCCGTACAGCACTAATCGTAATGAAAAGGAAAATCTTGACACATGTGATTTGCACCGCACGTGTCTTACAAAACGTGGAGACGATAGGAAGTCGAAGTAACTTTTTGCAAAAGATCTGAATTGAGTTAAATGTAAAGCAATACTAAATGAACATATATCAATTCTAAGTAAATTTCATTCATACGAAAC